>NW_017217968.1:0-12188 GCF_001704415.2 Capra hircus | reverse complement strand
CATGAGAGAACAGCTGTTTTGGAGGTTGCTTTGCTTCCCCTGGGAGGGTAGGATCCCTCCTGGGTGCAGGGCCTCAGGGGCCATTGCCGCTGAGAAATGCCCTCGAAGCCAGACTTTGCAGCCTTGTATGACTCAGCACGGAGGAGACTGGAAAAGCTCTCTTCCTTGGAGGAAGGAAAGGCAGCCCCAGAGAGTGTGTTTTCACACCTGTATCTTGCAGCAAGTGTTTGGCGTCTCAGACGTCAGACCTCCAGGCCTGCTCCAACGGCCTCAGTTCCAGAGTCAGGGCCGTGTGTCTCCCTGCATTTTCTGAGCCTTGGAACACATTCCTAGGTCAGAACAGTCCTGCCCATGGGAAGGAGGCTGCGGGAGTGTGTCTGAGGGGGTCGGGTGCCATGCTGGGGTCCAATAGACCCGGTACCTCCCAATAGACCCCAGGACAACAGCGGTGGGGCTCCCCCTGGCTTCCGAAATGCCAAAGCGAGAAGCAAAGCTAGCTCTATCAGAAGGAAGAAAGAGCAATCGGATGGATGTTCAGGCTGTTGCTGGGCCGCACCACTTCAGGGTCCCCCCCGAGAGGAACAGGCGCCCTGTGGCCCTAGGTCCGATATGCAGGTTAACACACAGGGTGTGTCCCCATAGGAGCCAAGAATTTTCCTGACAGACCTAGGCTCACTAGAGCTCTCCTACAGGCACACTGTGCAAACCTGCTCCAGCGAGCAATGGGGCCCTCCCTACAGCCCGGGCTCCAGGGAAAATTGTCCCTGAAAAATGACCTCCAAGAAGCGCTTTTCCAGCAGGCTGGGATGCAGAGTTCACAGGATGCGGGGAAAGTGATCGTCCTTCAGGGGAAGAAGAGGCAGCCACCCAGTGTGTGTTTGCAAGCCTGTATTTGGAAGAAACTGTTAGCTCCTTCAAGGGGAGACCTCCAGGTCTGCTCAGAGGACCGAAATTCCAGAGGCAGCACCATGCATCTCCCCTGTCCTTTCTGAGCCTTGGAAAGACATGCCTAGCTTATAGCGGTATTGCTCATGAGAAGCAGGATGCAGGAATGTGTCAGACATGACTGGGTGCCTTCCTGGGTTCAGCTCCGTGAGGGGCCTTTCCACTCAAAGTAGGTCCCATGCCTCCTTGGGGAGGAAGTGGGGCCCGCTTGCCTCCAAATTGCCAAAGGCTGGAACAAAGCTAGTTCTATCAGAGGTAAGAAAAGAGCAATTGGATGGATGTGGAAGCTGTTGCTGGGCCGCACTGCTTCAGGCCCCCCACCCCTCCGCCCCCGAGAGAACAGGCCCTGTGGCCCCTAGGTCCTGGATGCAGTTTCACACATAGAATGTGTCCCATAGGAGCCAAGAATTTTCCTGACAGACCTAGGCTCACTAGAGCTCTCCTACAGAGCAAAGGGGATGGGACAGATGTGTGGCTGTGGCTCTGCCTTTCCCTGGGAGTGTGGAGCCGCTCCCTATGGCCCCGGGCTCCAGGGGAAGTTGCCCCTGAATAATGACCTCCAAGAAGCGCTTTTCCAACTGGCTGAGACGTGGAGTTCTCAGGATGCAGGGAAAGCGAGTGTCCTTCGGGGAAGCAAAGGCAGTCACCTGTTATCATGACTTACTAGAATAGTAGGTACCTTCTCCGGTTGGGCAGAGGCCTTCCCTACCTGATCTGAAAAAGAAAATGAAGTAGCTCGCTGATTTGAGAAGTAATTCCCAGACTTGGGTTTCCAACCAGTATAGAATCCGACAATGGCCCTGTCTTTGTAGCCAGCGTTAATTAACAGGTATGTGAAGCTCTAAATATCAGTGGAAATTACATACAGCATATAGGCCTCAGGGGAAATGGGCCTCATCTCGCCTGGATGGGAGAACCTCCTGGATTTTACCCCAGTTGCTGGCAGGTGCTCTCGAGTTACGACGGGGACTTCAGGGACCCGCTCTGGTGGCCTCAGGAAAGGCCAGTCCCCATGCGAGTTACCAGGGGGCCTCTAGGGATTCCTATCCCATCGATGCCGGTGCCTAAGACCTTGTGTGGAGTCGGGGCCAGACCCTGAGGATGCCTCTCCAGTGCTGACATGAGTCTTTCTGTACTTCTGGAGTTTCGCCACGGGATTCAGTCCTCATCTCATGTGGGGGCATGCACTTGCCATTTCCTCACGAGCTGTAGCAGCAGTGTCACGCTTTCTGACGTGTGGATCAAGGGATCTGTCGCTTTCCATTGAGGGCTTTCACACGAGGCTTTCCAACAGGGCTGTCCCACGTGCCACGTTGGTGTGAGTCGATCCTCGGCGTGAAAGTCGAGGCAGTGCAGGGAAAACAGGTTCTTCTGAAATGGACTTAGACATCTGGGGGACTCTTGGAATGCTGGCAAGGCCCTGGAGTCCCTCTCGCCTTTCCTGTGGAGATCTCCTCCTCTTGAGGATGCGACGGGAACACGGGGAATTCTTTCCCAACCACGCAGGGAAAGAATCCCTCCTCTCAAGCTAGGAGGCGGAAACGGGGCTCCTCTGGATGTGGGCGGGACTGTTGTGGCTTCCTCTCGAGTGGAGACGGGTATGTCGGGGAACTTCTTGAGTTGCAGCAAGGGTGTGAAGGACCCTTTGGAAGTTCCAGAGGTTAGGTGTGATTAGCCTCGAGACGCCTCAGCGGAAATGGGCCTCATCTCGCCTGGAGGGCAGAACCTCCTGGATTTTCTCGAGTTACAGCAGGTGCTCTCGACATACGACAGGGACCTCAGGGACCCGCTGTGGTGGCCTCAGGAAAGGCCAGTCCCCATACAAGTTGCTCGGTGGCCTCTCGGGATTCCTCTCCCCGTCGATACGGGGCCTAAGACCTTGTGTGGAGTCGGTGCCGGAAACTGAGGATTCCTCTCCAGGGATGACATGGATCTTGGGGAACTTCTGGAGTCTCCCCAGGGGAGTCAGTCCTCGTCTCGAGTGGAGGCATGCAGGTGCGCTTTCCTCCCAAGCTGTAGCAGCAGTGTCACGCTTCCCTTCGCGTGGATCAAGGGATCTGTGGCTTTCCCTCGAGGCTTTCCCACGAGGCTTTCCCACAGGGCTGTCTCACGTGCCACCGTGGTGTGAGTCGATCCTCGGATTGAAAGCCGAGGCAGTGCAGGGAAAACAGTTTTTCCCTGGAATGGACTGAGACATCTGGGTGACTCTGCTAATTGTGGCACGACCCTGGAGTGCCTCTCGCCTTTCCTGTGGAGAGCACCTCCTCTTGAGATGTGACGGGAACGCGGGAAATTCTTTCCCGACCACGCAGGGAAAAGGATCCCTCCTCTCGAGCTAGGAGGCTGAAACGGGGCTCCTCTGGATTTTGGCGGGAATCTCGTGCTTCCTCTCAAGTGGAGACGGGTACGTCGGAGAACTTCTTGAGTTGCAACAAGGGTGTGATGGACCCTTTGGAAGTTGCAGACGTTAGGTGTGATTAGCCTCGAGACGCCTCAGCGGAAATGGGCCTCATCTCCCCTGGAGGGGAGAACCTCCTGGATTTTCTCGAGTTGCGGCAGGTGCTCTCGACTTACGACGGGGACCTCAGGGACCCGCTCTGGTGGCCTCAGGAAAGGCCAGTCCCCAATCGAGTTGCTCGGGGGCCTCTTGGGATTCCTCTCTCGTCGATGCCGGCCTAAGACCTTGTGTGGAGTCGGTGCCGGAAACTGAGGATTCCTTTCCAGTGCTGACATGGATCTTGGGGTAGTTTTGGAGTCTCCCCAGGGGAGTCAGTCCTCTTCTCGAGTGGGGGCATGCACGTGCGCATTCCTCCCGAGCTGTAGCAGCAGTGTCACGCTTCCCTTCACGTGGATCAAGGGATCTGTGGCTCTCCCTCGAAGCTTTCCCACGAGCCTTTCCATGAGGCTTTCCCACAGAGCTGTCCCACGTGCCACCGTGTTGTGAATCGATCCTCGGCTTGAAAGTCGGGGCAGTGCAGGGAAAACAGGTTTCCCTGGAATGGACTGAGACATCTGGGGGACTCTGTGAATGGTGGTACGACCCTGGAGTTCCTCTCGCCTTCCCTGTGGAGAGCGCCTCCTCTTGAGGTGTGACGGGAATGCCGGGAATTCTTTCCCGACCACGCAGGGAAAGGATCCCACCTCTCGAGCTAGGAGGCGGAAACGGGGCTCCTCTGGATGTGGGCGGGACTCTCGTGCTTCCTCTCGAATGGAGACGGGTATGTCGGGGAACTTCTTGAGTTGAAACAAGGGTGTGAAGGACGCTTTGAAAGTTCCAGAGGTTAGGTGTGATTAGCCTGGAGACGCCTCAGCGGAAATGGGCCTCATCTGGCCTGGAGGGGAGAACCTCCTGGATTTTCTCCAGTTGCGGCACGTGCTCTCGACTTACGACGGGGAAATCAGGGACCCGCTCTGGTGGCCTCAGGAAAGGCCAGTCCCCATGCGAGTTTCTCGGGGGCCTCTCGGGATTCCTCTCCCATCGACCCCGGGGCCTAAGACCTTGTGTGATATCCGTGCCGGAACCTGAGGATTCCTCTCCAGTGCTGACATGGATCTTGTGGTACTTCTGGAGTCTCCCAAGGGGAATCAGTCCTCGTCTCAGGTGGGGGCAGCACGTGCGCTTTCCTCCCGAGTGGTAGCAGCAGTGTCACGCTTCCCTTCGCGTGGATGAAGGGATCTGTGGCTTTCCCTCGAGGCTTTCCCACGAGGCTTTCCCACGAGGCTTTCCCACAGGGCTGTCCACGTGCCACCGAGGTGTGAGTCAATGCACGGCATGAAAGTCGTGGCAGTGCAGGGAAAACAGGTTTCCCTGGAATGGACTGAGACATCTGGGGGACTCTGGGAATGGTGGCACGACCCTGGAGTTCCTCTCGACTTTCCTGTGGAGAGCGCCTCCTCTTGAGATGCGACGGGAACGCCGGGAATTCTTTCCCGACCTTGCAGGGAACAGATCCCTCCTCTCGAGCTAGGAGGTGGAAACGAGGATCCTCTGGATGTGGGCGGTACTCTCGTGCTTCCTCTCGAGTGGAGATGGGTATGTCGGGGAACTTCTTGAGTTGAAGCAAGGGTGTGAAGGACCCTTTGGAAGTTTCAGAGGCTGGGTGCGATTAGCCTCGAGACGCCTCAGCTGAAATGGGCCTCATCTTGCCTGGAGGGGAGAACCTCCTGGATTTTCTCGAGTTGTGGCAGGTGCTCTCGACTTACATCGGGGACCTCAGGGACCCGCTCTGGTGGCCTCAGGAAAGGCCAGTCCCCATGCGAGTTGCTCGGGGGCCTCTAGGGATTCCTCTCCCGTCGATGCCGGGGCCTAAGACTTTGTGTGGAGTCGGTGCCGGAACCTGAGCATTCCTCTCCAGTGCTGACATGGTTCTTGGGGTGCTTCTGTAGTCTCCCCTGGGGAGTCAGTCTTCGTCTCGAGTGGGGGCATGCACGTGGGCTTTCCTCCCGAGCAGTAGCAGCAGTGTCACGCTTCCCTTCGCGTGGATCAAGGGATCTGTGGCTTTCCCTTGAGGCTTTCCCACGAGGCTTTCCCACGAGGCTTTCCCACAGGGCTGTCCCACGTGCCACCTTGGTGTGAGTCAATCCTCGGCTCGAAAATCGAGGCAGTGCAGGGAAAAGAGTTTTCCCTGGAATGGACTGAGACATCTGGGGGACTCTGGGAATGGTGACACGACCCTGGAGTTCCTCTCGCCTTTCCTGTGGAGAGCGCCTCCTCTTGAGATGCGACGGAAACGCTGGGAAATCTTTCCCGACCACGCAGGGAAAGGTCCCCGCATTTCGAGCTAGTTTGTGGAATCAGGGCTCCTCTGGATGTGGGCGGGACTCTCCTGCGTCCTCTCGAGTGGAGAAGGGTATGTCGGGGAACTTCTTGAGTTGCAGCAAGGGTGTGAAGGACCCTTTGGAAGTTCCAGAGGTTAGGTTTGATTAGCCTCGAGACGCCTCAGCGGAAATGGGCCTCATCTCGCCTGGAGGTTAGAACCTCCTGGATTTTCTCCAGTTGCGGCACGTGCTCTCGACTTACGACGGGGACCTCAGGGACCCGCTCTGGTGGCCTCAGGAAAGGCCAGTCCCAATGCTAGTAGCTCGAAGGCCTCTCGGGATTCCTCTCCCATCGATTTCGGTGCCTAAGACCTTGTGTGAGGTCGGTGCCGTAACCTGAGGATTCCTCTCCACTGTGAAACGGATCTTGGGGTAATTCTAGAGTCTCCCCAGGGGACTCAGTCCTCGTCTCGAGTGGGGGCATGCACGTGCGACTTCCTGTCGAGATGGAGCAGCATTGTCATGCTTCCCGTCGAATGGATCAAGGGATCTGTGGCTTTCCCTCGAGGCTTTCCCACGAGGCTTTCCCACGAGGCTTTCCCACGCGGCTTTCCGACAGGTCTGTCCCACCTGCCACCGGGCTGTGAGTCGATCCTCGGCTTGAAAGTCGAGGCAGTGCAGGGAGAACAGGTTTCCCAGGAATGGACTGAGACATCTGGGGGACTCAGGGAATGGTGGCACGACCCTGGAGTTCCTCTCCTTTCCTGTGGAGATCGCCTTCTCTTGACATACGACGGGAACGCCGGGAAATCTTTCCTGACCACGCAGGGAAAGGATCCCTCCTCTCGAGCTAGGAGGCAGAAACGGGGCTCCTCTAGGTGTGGGCGGGACTCTCGTGCTTCCTCTCGAGTGGAGTCGGGTATCTCGGGGAACTTCTTGAGTTGCAGCAAGGGTGTGAAGGACCCTTTGGAAGTTCCAGAGGTTAGGTGTGATTAGCCTCCTGACGCCTCAGCGGAAATGGGCCTCATCTCGTCTGGAGGGGAGAACCTCCTGGATTTTCTCGAGTTGCAGCAGGTGCTCTCGACTTACGGCGGGGACCTCTGGGACCCGCTCTGGTGGCCTCAGGAAAGGCCAGTCCCCATGCGAGTTCTCTGGGGCCTCTCGGGATTCCTCTCCCGTCGATGCTGGGACCTAAGACCTGTTGTGGAGTCGGTGCCGGAACCTGAGGATTCCTCTCCAGTGCTGACATGGATCTTGGGGTACTTCTGGAGTCTCCCCAGGGGAGTCAGTCCTCGTCTCGAGTGGGGCATGCACGTGCGCTTTCCTCCTGAGCTGGAGCAGCAGTGTCTCTCTTCCCTTCGCGTGGTTCAAGGGATCTGTGGCTTTCCCTTGAGGCTTTCCCACGAGGCTTTCCCACAGGGCTGTCCCATGTGCCACCGTGGTGTGAGTCGATCCTCGGCCTGAAAATCGAGGCAGTGCAGGGAAAACAGTTTTCCCTGGAATGGACTGAGACATCTGGGGGACTCTGGGAATGGTGGCACGACCCTGGAGTTCCTCTCTCCTTTCCTTTCGAAAGCGCCTCCGCTTGAAATGCGACGGAAACGCCGGGAATTCTTTCCCAACCACGCAAGGAAAGGATCCCTCCTCTCGAGCTGGGAGGCGGAAGCGGGACCCCTCTGGTTGTGGGCGGGACTCTCGTGCTTCCTCTGGAGTGGACCCGGGTAAGTCAGCGAACTTCTTGAGTTGCAGCAAGGGTGTGAAGGACCCTTTGGAAGTTCCAGAGGTTGGCTGTGATTAGCCTCGTGACGCCTCTGCAGAAATGGGCCTCATCTCGCCTGGAGGGGAGAACCTACTGGATTTTCTCGTGTTGCGGCAGGTGCTCTCGACTTACGGCGGGGACCTCAGAGACCTTCTCTGGTGGCCTCAGGAAAGGCCAGTCCCCATGCGAGTTGCTCGGGGGCCTCTCGGGATTCCTCTCCCATCGATGCTGGGGCCTAAGATCTTGTGTGGAGTCGGTGCCGGAACCTGAGCATTCCTCTCCAGTGCAGACATGGATCTTGGGGTAATTCTGGATTCTCCCCACGGGAGTCAGTCCTTGTCTCGAGTCGGGGCATGCACCTTCGTTTTCCTCCCGAGCTGTAGCAGCAGCGTCATGCTTCCCTTCGAGTGGATAAAGGGATATGTGTCTTTTCCTCGAGGCTTTCCCTGGAGGCTTTTTCACGAGGCTTTCCCACAAGGCTGTCCCACGTGCCACCGTGGTTTGAGTCGATCCTTGGCTTGAAAGTCGATGCAGTGCAGGGAAAACAGGTTTCCCTGGAATGGACGGAGACATCTGGTGTCTCTGGGAGTGGTGGCATGACCCTGGAGTTCCTCTCGCCTTTCCTATGGAAAGCACCTCCTCTTGAGATGAGATGGGTAAGCCGGAAATTCTTTCCCGAACACGCAGCGAAAGGATGCCTCCTCTCGATCTAGGAGGCGGAAACGGGGCTCCTCTGGATGTGGGCGTGACTCTCGTGCTTCCTCTCGTGTCGAGACGGGTATGTCGGGGAACTTCTTGAGATGCAGCAAGGGTGTGAAGGACCCTTTGGAAGTTCCAGAGGTTAGGTGTGATTTGCCTGGAGACGCCTCGGCGGAAATGGGCCCCATCTCGCTGAAGGGGAGAACATCCTGGATTTTCTCGAGTTGCGGCAGATGCCCTCGACTTACGACGGGGACCTCAGGGACCCGCTGTGGTGGCCTCAGGAAAGGCCAGTCCCCATGCGAGTTGCTCGGGGGGCTCCCGGGATTCCTCACTCGTCGATGCCGGGGCATAAGACCTTGTGTGGAGTCGGTGCTGGAACCTGAGGATTCCTCTCCAGTGCCGACATGGATCTTGGGGTACTTCTGGAGTCTCCCCAGGGGAGTCAGTCCTCGTTTCGAGTGGGGGCATGCACGTGCGCTTTCCTCCAGAGCTATAGCAACAGTGTCACCCTTCCATTCGCATGGATCAAGGGATCTGTGGCTTTCCCTCGAGGCTTTCCCACAGGGCTTTCCCACGAGGCTTTCCCACAGGGCAGTCCCACGTGCCACCGTGGTGTGAGTCGATCCTCGGCTTGAAAGTCGAGGCAGTGCAGGGAAAACAGGTTTCTCTGGAATGGACTGAGACATCTGGGGGACTCTGGGAATGGAGGCACCACCCTGGAGTTCCTCTCGCCTTTCCTGTGGAGAGCGCCTCCTCTTGAGTTTCGACGGGAAGGCCAGGAATTCTCTCCCGATCACGCAGGGAAAGGATCCCTCCTCTCGAGCTAGGAGGCGGAAACGGGGCTCCTCTGGATGTGGGCGTGACTCTCGTGCTTCCTCTCGTGTCGAGACGGGTATGTCAGGGAACTTCTTGAGTTGCAGCAAGGGTGTGAAGGACCCTTTGGAAGTTCCAGAGGTTAGGTGTGATTAGACTCGAGACGCCTCAGCACAAATGGGTCTCATATCGCCTGGAGGGGGAATCTCCTGGATTTTCTCGTGTTGCGGAAAGTGCTCTCGACTTATGATGGGGACTTCAGGGACCCGCTCTGTTGGCCTCAGGAAAGGCCAGTCCCCATGCGAGTTGCTCAGGGGCCTCTCGGGATTCCGCTCCCGTAGATGCCGGGGCCTAAGATCTTGTATGGAGTCGGTGCCGGAATATGAGCATTCCTCTCCAGTGCTGACATGGATCTTGGGTTATTTCTGGAGTCTCCTCAGTGGAGTCAGACCTTGTCTCGAGTGGGGGCATGCACGTGCACTTTCCTCCCAAGCTGTAGCAGCAGTGTCACGCTTCCCTTCGCGTGGATCAAGGGATCAGTGGCTTTCCATCGAGGCTTTCCCACGAGGCTTTCCCACGAGGCTTTCCCACAGGGCTGTCCCACGTGCCACCGTGGTGTGAGTTGATCCTCGGCTTGAAAGTCGAGGCTGTGCAGGAATACTCGTTTCTCTGGAATAGACTGATACATCTGGGAGACTCTGGGAATGGTGGCACGACCCTGGAGTTCCTCTCGCCTTTCCTGTGGAGAGCGCCTCTTCTTGATATGCGACGGGAACGCCGGGAATTCTTTCCCGATCACGCAGGGAAAGGATCCCTCCTCTTGAGCTAGGAGGCAGAAACGGGTCACCTCTGGATGTTGGCGGGACTCTCGTGCTTCCTCTCGAGTGGAGACGGGTAAGTCAGGGAACTTCTTGAGTTGCAGCAAGGGTGTGAAGGACCCTTTGGATGTTCCAGAGGTTAGCTCTGATTAGCCTCGAGACGACTCAGCACAAATGGGCCTCATATCGCCTGGAGGGGGAATCTCCTGGATTTTTCTCGAGTTGCGGCAGGTGCTCTCGACTTACGATGGGGACCTCAGGGACGCGCTCTGGTGGCCTCAGGAAAGGCCAGTCCCCATGCGATTTGCTCGCGGGCCTCTCGGGATTCCTCTCGCGTCGATGTCGGAGCCTAAGACCTTGTGTGGAGTCAGTGCCCGAACCTGAGGTTTCCTCTCCAGTGCCGACATGGATCTTGGGGTACTTCTAGAGTCTCCCCAGGGAAGTCAGTCCTCGTCTCGAGTGGTGGCGTCACGGGCGATTTCCTCCCGAGCTGTAGTAGTAGTGTCACACTTCCCTTCGGGTGGATCAAGGGATCTGTGACTTTCGCTCGAGGCTTTCCCATGAGGCTTTCCCAAAGGGCTGTCCCACGTGCCACCGTGGTTTGAGTCGATCCTCGGCTTGAAAGTCGAGGCAGTGCAGGGAAAACAGGTTTCCCTGGAATAGACTGAGACATCTGGGGGACTGTGGGAATGGTGGCACGACCCTGGAGTTCCTCTCGCCTTTCCTGTGGAGAGCGCCTCCTCTTGAGATGCGACGGGAACGCCGGAAATTCTTTCCCGAACACGCAGGGAAAGTATCCCTCCTCTCGAGCTATGAGATGGAAACGGGGCTCCTCTGGATGTGGGCGGGACTCTCGTGCTTCCTCTCGAGTGGAGACGGGTATGTCGGGGAACTTCTTAAGTTGCAGCAAAAGTGTTTAGGACCCTTTGGGAGTTCCAGAGGTTAGGTGTGATTAGCCTCGTGACGCATTAGCGGAAATAGGCCTCATCTCGCCCGGAGGGGAGAACCTCCAGGATTTTCTCGAGGTACGGCAGGTGCTCTCGACTTACGACGGGGACCTCAGGGACCCCGCTCTGTTGGCCTCAGGAAAGGCCAGTCACCATGTGAGTTTGCACGGGGGCCCCTCGGGATTCCTCTCCCGTCGATGCTGGGGCCTAAGACCTTGTGTGGAGACACGGCCGGAACCTGAGGATTCCTTTCCAGTGCGGACATGGATCTTGGGGTACTTCTGTAGTCTCCCCAGGGGAGTCAGTCCTCATCTTAGAGTGGGGGCATGCACGTGCTCTTTCCTTCCGAGCTGTAGCAGCAGTGTCGCGCTTCCCTTCGCATGGATCAAGGGATCTGTGGCTTTCCCTCGAGGCTTTCGCACGAGGCTTTCCCACAGGGCTGTCCCGCAGGGCTGTCCCACGTGCCACCGTGGTGTAGGTCGATCCTCGGCTTGAAAGTCGAAGCAGTGCAGGGAAAACAGGTTTCCCTGGAATGGACTGAGACATCTGGGGGACTCTGGGAATGCTGGCACGACCCTGGAGTTTCCTCCTGCCTTTCCTGTGGAGAGCGCCTCCACTTGAGTTGTGACGGAAACGCCGGGAATTCTTTTCCGAGCAAGCAGGGAAAGGATCCCTCCTCTCGAGCTAGGAGGTGGAAACGGGGCTCCTCTGGATGTGGGCGGAACTCTCGTGCTTCCTCTCGAGTGGAGACGGGTATGTCGGGGAACTTACTGAGTTGCAGTAAGGGTGTGAAAGACCCTTTGGAAGTTCCAGAGGTTAGGTGTGATTAGCCTCGAGACGCCTAAGCGGAACTGGGCCTCATCTCGCCTGGAGGGGAGAACCTCCTGGATTTTTTTCGAGTTGCGGCAGGATCTCTCGACTTATGACGGGACCTCAGGGACCCGCTCTGGTGGCCTCAGGAAGGCCAGTCCCATGAGAGTTGCTCGGGGCCTCTCAGGATTCCCTCCCGTCGATCCGGGCTAAGATCTTTTGTGGATTCGGTGCCGCTACCTGAGGATTTCTCTCCAGTGTTGACTGGATCTTGGGGTATTTCTGGAGTCTACCCAGGGGAGTCAGTCCTCGTCTCGAGTGGGGGCATGCACGTGCGCTTTCCTCCCGAGCTGTGGCAGCAGTGTGGCGCTTCCATTCGCGTGGATCAAGGGATCTGTGGCTTTCAATCGAGGCTTTCCCAGGAGTTTTTCCCACGAGGCTTTCCACCGGCTGTCCACGTGCCACCGTAGTGTGAGTCGATCCTTGGCTTGAAAGTCAAGTCAGTGCAGGGAAAACAGGTTTCCTGGAATGGACTGAGACATCTGGGGGACTCTGGAATGGTGCCACGGTCCTGGAGTTCCTCTCGCCTTTCCTGTGGAGAGCGCCTCCTCTTGAGATGCGACGGGAACGGCGGAG
>NW_017217967.1:0-12189 GCF_001704415.2 Capra hircus | reverse complement strand
ACTCTGGGAATGGTGGCACAACCCTGGAGTTCCTCCTGCCTATCCTGTGGAGAGCGACTCCTCTTGATATGCGACAGGAACGCCGGCCGGGGATTTTTTCCCCGAACACGCAGGGAAAGGATCCCTCCTCTCGAGCTAGGAGGCAGAAACGGGGCTCCTCTGGATGTGGGCGGACTCTCGTGCCTCTCGAGTGGAGACGGGTATGTCGGGGAACTTCTTGAGTTGCAGCAAGGGTGTGAAGGACCCTTTGGAAGTTCCAGAGGTTAGGTGTGATTAGCCTTGAGACGCCTCAGCGGAAATGGGCCTCATCGCCTGGAGGGGAGAACCTCCTGGATTTTCCCGAGTTGCGGCAGGTGCTCTCGACTTACGCCGGGGACCTCAGGGACCCGCTCTGGTGGCCTCAGGAAAGGCCAGTCCCCATGCGAGTTGCTCGGGGGCCTCTCGGATTCCTCTCCTGTCGATGCCGGGGTAAGACCTTGTGTGGATTCGGTGCCGGAACCTGAGGATTCCTCTCCAGTGCTGACATGGATCTTGGGGTACTTCTGGAGTCTCCCCAGGGGAGTCAGTCTCGTCTCGAGTGGGGGCATGCACGTGCCTTTCTCTCCAGCTGTAGCAGCAGTGTCAGGCTTCCCTTCGCATGGATCAAGGGATCTGTGGCTTTTCCCTCGAGGCTTTCCCACGAGCTTTCCCACAGGGCTGTCCACGTGCCACCGTGGTGTGAGTCGATCCTCGGCTTGAAAGTCGAGGTAGTGCAGGGAATGGATTGGAGACAGGGGGACTCTGGAATGGTGGCCACTCTAGAGTTCCTCTCAACTTTCCTGTGGAGAGCGCCTCCTCTTGAGATGCGACGGAAACGCCGGGAATTCTTTCCCGACCACGCAGGGAAATGATCCCTCCTCTCGAGCTGAGACGGAATCGGGGCTCCTCTGGATGTGGGCGGGACTCTCGTGCTTCCTCTCGCGTGGAGGCGAGTATGTCGGGGAACTTATTCAGTTGCAGAAAGGGTGTGAAGGACCCTTTGGAAGTTCCAGTTAGGTGTGCAATTAGCCTCTAGACGCCTCAGCGGAAATGCGCCTCATCTCGCCTGGAGGGAGAACCTCCTGGATTTTCTCGAGTTGGCAGGTGCTCTCGACTTACGACGGGGACCTCAGGGACCCGCTCTGGTGGCCGCAGGAAAGGCCAGTCCCCATGCGAGTTGCTCGGTCCTCTCGGGATTCCTCTCCCGTCGATGCCGGGCCTAAGACCTTGTGTGGGGGTGGAACCTGAGGATTCCTCTCCAGTGCTGACATGGATCTTGGGGTCTTCGGATCTCCCCAGGGAGTCAGTCCTCATTCCAGGGGGCATGGGCTTTCCCCGAGCTGTAGCAGCAGTGTCATTCTTCCCGTCGAGTGGATCAAGGGATCAAGGGACTGGCTTTCCACGGCTTTCCCACCCACACCGTGCCAGCTGTGAGTCGATCCTCGGCTTGAAAGTCGAGGCAGTGCAGGGAAAACAGGTTTCCCTGGAATGACTGAGATATCTGGGTACTCTGGGAATGGTGGCCGACCCTGGAGTTCCTCTCACCTTTCCTGTTGAGAGCGCCTCCTCTTGAGTTGTGACGGGAACGCGGGAATTCTTTCCGACCACGCAGGGAAAGGATACCTCCTCTCTAGCTGTGAGGCGGAAACGGGGCTCCTCTGGGTGTGGGCGGGACTCTCGTGCTTCCTCTCGAGTGGAGACGGGTATGTCGGGGAACTTCTTGAGTTGCAGCAAGGGTGTGAAGAACCCTTTGGAAGTTCCAGAGGTTTAGGTGTGATTAGCCTGGAGACGCCTCAGCGGAAATGGGCCTCATCTTGCCTGGAGGGGAGAACCTCCTGGATTTTTTTCGAGTTGGGACAGGTGATCTCGACTTAAGACGAGGACCTGAGGGACCCGCTCTGGTGGCCTCAGGAAAGGCCATTCCCCATGCGAGTTGCTCGGGGGCCTCTCGGGATTCCTCTCCCGTCGATGCCGGGGCCTAAGACCTTGTGTGGAGTCGGTGCCGGAACCTGAGGATTCCTCTCCAGTGCTGACATGGATCTTGGCGTCCTTAAAGGCGAGATGAGGCCCATTTGCGCTGAGGCGTCTCGACGCTAATCACACCTAAGATCTGGAACTTCCAAAGGGTCCTTCACACCCTTGCTGCAGCTCAAGAAGTTCCCCGACATACCCGTCTCCACTCGAGAGGAAGAACGAGAGTCCCGCCCACATCCAGAGGAGCCCCGTTTCCGTCTCCTAGCTCGAGAGGTGGGATCCTTTCCCTTCGTGTTCGGTAAAGAATTCCCGGCGTTCCCGTCGCATCTCAAGAGTAGGCGCTCTCACAGGAAAGTTGAGAGGTACTCCAGGGTCGTGCCACCATTCCCAGAGTACCCCAGATGTCTCAGTCCATTCCAGGGAACCTGTTTTCCCTGCACTGTCTCGACTTTCAGGACGAGGATCGACTCACACCACGGTGGCACGTGGGACAATCCTGTGGGAAAGTCTCGTGGGAAAGCCTCGTGGGAAAGCCTCGATGGAAAGCCTCAGATCCCTTGATCCACGCGAAGGGAAGCATGACGCCGCTGCTACAGCTCGGGAGGAAACCGCACGTGCATGCCCCCACTCGTAACGAGGACTGACTCCCCTGGGGAGACTCCAGAAGAACCCCAAGATCCATGTCAGCACTGGAGAGGAATCCTCTGGTTCCGGCACGGATCCACACAAGGTCTTAGGCCCGGCATCGACGGGGAGAGGAATCCCGAGACCCCGAGCAACTCGCATGGGGACTGGCCTTTCCTGAGGCCACCAGAGCGGGTCCCTGAGGTCCCCGTCGTAAGTCCAGAGTACCTGCCACAACTCGAGAAAATCCAGGAGGTTCTCCCTCCAGGCGAGATGAGGCCCATTTCCGCTGAGGTGTCTCGAGGCTAATCACACCTAACCTCAGGAACTTCCAAAGGGTCCTTCACACCCTTGCTGCAACTCAAGAAGTTCCCCGACATACCCGTCTCCACTCGAGAGGAAGGACGAGAGTCCCGCCCACATCCAGAGGAGCCCCGTTTCCGCCTCCTAGCTCGAGACGGGGGATCCTTTCAGTGTGTGGTCGGGAAAGAATTCCCGGTGTTCCCGTCGCATCTCAAGAACATGCGCTCTCCACAGGAAAGGCCAGAGGAACTCCAGGGTCGTGCCACCATTCCCAGAGTCCTCCAGATGTCTCAGTCCATTCCATGGACACCTGTTTTCCCTGCACTGCCTCGACATTCACGCAGATGATCGACCCACACAACGGTGGCACTTGGGACAGCCCTGTGGGAAAGCCTGTTTGGAAAACTTGGTGGGAATGCCCAGATGGAAAGCCACAGATCCCTTGATCGTCGGGCCGGGAAGACTGACACTGGTGCTAGAGCTCGGGAGGAAAGCGCACGTGCATGCCCCCACTCGAGATGAGGACTGAATCGCCTGGGGAGACTCCAGAAGTACCCCAAGATCCATGTCAGGCCTGGAGAGGAATCCTCAGCTTCCGGCCCCAACTCCAGACAAGGTCTTAGGTTCCGGCATCTACGGTAGAGGAATCCAGGGAGGTCCCCTAGCAACTCGCATGGGGACCTGCCTTTCCTGAGGCCACCAGAGCGGGTCCCTGAGGTCCCCGTCGTAAGTCGAGAGCACCTGCCGCAAGTCGAGAAAATCCTGGAGGTTCTCCCCTCCAGGCGAGCAGAGGCGCATTATTGCTGAAGCATCTCGAGGCCAATCACACCTACCCCCTGGACCGTCCAAAGGTTCCTTCACACCCTTGCTGCAACTCAAGAAGTTCCCCGATATACCCGTATGCACTCGAGAGGAAGCAGAAGGGTCCCGCCCACATCCAAAGGAGCCCCGTTTCGCCTCTTTGCTCGAGATGAGGGATCCTTTCCCTACTTGGTCGAAAAAGAATTCCCGAGGTTCCCGTCGCATCTCAAGAGGAGGCCCTCTCCACAGGAAAGGGGATATGTACTCCAGGTCAGGCCACCATTCCAAGAGTCCCCCAGATGTCTCAGTCCATTTCAGAGGAACCTGTTTTCCCCAAACTGCCTCGACTTTCACGCCGAAGATCCACTCAAACCACAGTGGCACGTGGGACAGCCCTGTGGTAAAGCCTCGTAGGAAAGCCTCGTGGGAAAGCCTTGAGCAAAAGCCTCGAGGGAAAGCCACAGATCCCTTGATCCACGCGATGGGAAGCGTAACACTGCTTCCACAGCTCGGGAGGAAAGCGCACGTGCATGCCCCCACTCGAGACGAGGACTGACTCCCCTGGGAGACTCCAGAAGTACCCAAGATCCATGTCAGCACTGGAGAATAATTCTCAGTTTACGGCTCGGCGACTTCACAAAAGGTCTTAGGCCCCAGCATTGAAGCGGAGAGGAATCCGAGAGGCCAATAAGCAACTCGCACGGAGAGTGGCCTTCCTGAGGCCACCAGATAGGGTCCCTGTGGTCCCCCGTCGTAAATCGAGAACACCTACCGCAACTCGAGAAAATCCTGGAGATTCTCCCTCCAGGCTAGATTGAGGCCCAATTCCGCTGAGGCACTCGAGGCTAATCACATCTAACCTTTGGAACTTCCATAGGGTCCTTCACACCCTTGCTGCCAACTCAAGAAGTCCCCGACATACCCTTGTCCACTCAGGGGAACCGCGAGCGTCCCTTGCACATCCAGAGGAGGCCCTTTTCCTCCTTGAAGCTCGAGATGAGGGATCCTTTCCCTGCGTGTTCGGGAAAGAATTCTCGCATTCCCGTCGCATCTCAAGAGAAGCGCTCTCCACAGGAAAGGCGAGAGGAACTCCAGGGTCGTGCCACCATTCCAAGAGGCCCCCAGAGGACTGAGTCATTCCAAAGGAAACTCTTTTACCTGCACTGCCTTGACTGTCACGCCGAGGATCGACTCACACCACGGTGGCACGTGGGACAGCCCTGTGTGTTAGCCTCGTGGGAAAGCCTCATGGGAAATCCTACAGGGAAAGCCACACATCCTTGATCCACCCGTCGGGTAGCATGACACTGCTGCCACCGTTAGGGAGGAAAGCCCACGTGCATTTCCCCACTCGAGACGAGGACTGACTCCCCTGGGGAGAGTCCAGAAGTACCCAAAAATCCACGTCAGCACTGCCGAGAGGAATCCTCAGTTTCCGCGTCCCAACTCAACACAAGGTCTTCGACTCGGGAAATTCAAGCAGTTAAAAGATCTCTCCTTTGGAGCCTCGAGGGGGGATGCGGGCTTCTCTGGATGTGGGCGGGACCCTCGTCTTCCTTTGAGTGTAGACGGGTATGTCGGGAAAGCTCTTGAGTTGCAGCAAGTGTGTGAAGGAACCATTGGAAGTCCAGAGGTTAGGTGTGCTTAGCCTCTAGATGCGTCAGTGGAAATAGGCCTCATTTTGCCTGTAGGGGAGAATCTCCTGGATTTTCTCGAGTTACGGCAGGTGCTCTCGAATTACGACGGGACCTCAGGGACCCGTCTCGTGGCCTCAGGAAAGGCCAGTCCCCATGCAAGTTGCCAGGGGGACTCTCGCGATTCCTCTTGGTCGATGCCGGGGCCTAAGACCTTGCTGTGGAGTCGAGGCCGGATCCTGAGGATTCCTCTCCAGTGCTGACATGGTTCTTGGAGTACTTCTGGAGTCTCCCCAGGGAAGTCAGTCCTCGTCTCGAGTGTGGGCATGCACGTGCGCTTTCCTCCCGAGCTGTAGCAGCAGTGTCACGCTTCCTAACGCGTGGTCAAGGGCATCTGTAGCTTTCACTCAGTCTTTCCTTCAAGCTTTCCCAAGAGTCTTTCCCACAGGGCTGTCCCACTGCCACCATTGTGTGAGTCGATCCTCGGCTTGAAAGTCGAGGCAGTGCAGGGAAAACAGGTTCCTCTGGAATGGACTGAGACATCTGGGGACTCTTGGAATGGTGGTACGACCCTGGAGTTCCGCTCGCCTTTCCTGTGGAGAGCGCCTCCTCTTGAGATGGGACGGGAACGCGGGAATTCTTTCCCGACCAAGCAGGGAAAGGATCCGTCATCTCGAGGTCTGAGGCAGAAACGGGGCTCCTCTGGATGTGGGCAGGACCCTCGTGCTTCCTCTGGATGGAGACGGTATGTCGGGAACTTCTTGAGTTTCAGCAAGGTTGTGAAGGAACCTTTGAATTTCCAGAGTTTAGGTGTGATTAGCCTCGAGAGCCTCAGCGGAAATTGGCCTCATCTTGCCTGGAGGGGAGAACCTCCTGGATTTTCTCGAATTGTGGCAGGTGTTCTCAACGTACGCTGGGACCTCAGGGACCCGCTCTGGTGGCGTCAGGAAAGGCCAGTTCCCATCCGAGTGGCTACGGGGCCTCTCGGGATTCCTCTCCCGTCGATGGTGGGCCTAAGACCTTGTGTGAAGTCGAGGCCGGTACCTGAGGATTCCTCTCCCGTGCTGACATGGTTCTTGGGTACTTCTTGAGTCTCCCCAGGGGTGTCAGTCCTCTTCTCAGCGGGATCATGCAAGAACGCTTACCTCCCGAGCTGCAGTAGCAGTGTCACGCTGCCCGTCGCGTGGATCAAGAGATCTGTGTCTTTCCCTCGAGGTATTTCCCAAGGGCTTTCCCTCGAGGCTTTCCCACGAGGCTTTCCCACATCGCTGTCCCACGTGCCACCGTGGTGCCAGTCGATCCTCGGCGTGAAAATCAAGGCAGTGCAGGGAAAACAGGTTCCTCTGGAATGGACTGAGACATCTGGGGGACTCTTGGAATTGTGGCACGACCCTGGAGTTCCTCTCGCCTTTCCTGTGGAGAGCGCCTCTTCTTGAGATGCGGTGGGAACGCCGGGAATTCTTTCCCGACCAAGCAGGGAAAGTGCCGTGGTCCAGCCCCGGTGGATCCAGGGTGATTCGAAGGTGGGGACGTAGTCATTGTCTTTGGAAATATACATATTTAATCCCAGATATAAAGAGATTAGAAATGGATAGTGTAGTAGGAAGATTATTGGAGAAAAAGAGGCTGAATAACTTGGACTACGTGGAATAGCATCCATCCTCCAGTAGAGAATTCAGCCAGAAAAACCGGGAGCAAAAAAGAAGCGACATGGGGGAATCAGTCTTTTCCGGAAACTGATCTGATTTCTTTATTTTTGGTTTTGCTTGTATACCTCTTGTTACACATAGGGATGAATACAGAGTCACGCAGGAGTCGGCATCCTGACCTTTATCAAAATCAGGTGCTTCACATAAATGTATAAAAAAAAGGTCTTAGGGATCTTACATCATCTTCTGGCCATGAATGAGACCTGCTGACATTTTATGATCCTTTCTTTCTGATAACCAAATAAACTTATTTCTTCCAAGGGTGTTTTTTCTTAAACCAGGCACCACCCTCCAAATAAAGTTACATTCCTATAGGGTGAGGGTGTAGTGAGTTACAATCAAGAAAGGAATTTATTTAACCCAAGGTTAACATGAATTAGTCTTAAAGGTGAATTCTTATTTCTCCTATATGCTTAAGGTTAATACTTATTTCTCCTATATACTATGTTATATTCATTATAAGGGTAGGGAACATGGAGATTTATCAGCAAACATCAGCCTGAACAAATGAAAATCCTTTCATCAATTCTCCCCTTAAGATCTATTTAGTCTTAAGATATGATAAAGTTACATTCTTACATAGAAAGGACACAGTGATATATAACAAAGTACAGTGATCTATTACAAAAGTGAAAATCCATTAACTCAAAAAAGTCTAGTATTGCTAACATCAAAAACTGCTATATTTCCTTTGCTATATTCCAAATACATTGATTAATATATTCCCAAGTGCCTAAGGATATGGAGGCCTGGTGGCAATCATTGACTCAACAAGAAGAAAAGTCCTATGCTAATTAAGACTCTCAAAATACTCCAAAACTCTCTGTGCTGTTTACAGTTGAGAGGTAGTAAACAATCTTGCGCCTAGTGGCAGCAGTATGGATAATCCTGTCACACAAGCTGGTCTGTCAGCAGAGAGGTTTGACCTAAAATATCCTTGTCCCACCCAGAGCAGGGAATTAGCAGCAATTTTTGACACAACAAATGAAGAACCCTTCACCAATATAATTCCTAACCAACTATACTAATAATTTCTAACTCCCCAAAATAATTTGCCTTTAGTAAGTCTAAAACATCTCATGCCTCTCAGGTTGGGAGGCTGTAAACAATCACATGTGGCCGGACAAACCTATAAAGGTGGGCTAGATAACCTTCAGAGGAGTCAGCAAGCTGAAACACTCTTGTCATGCCCAAGAATATTTATTGCCTTGAAGCTGCACGTTTACTTCTTCTCCGAGAGAAACAGTTATGGGGGAGAGCCCCCGTAAAGTCAGAAGTGTAGGTGAGAGCATAAAACAGACTCTGGTTTTGGGGTTCGATGCTCGGGAACAGGGGGTTACCTGAGGCTTGATCACGCCTTTGCGCATGCCAAGCCTCCTTCCTCATGACCTTTGCCATAGGCGGAATTCCTCACGCTGGCCCCCAGAAGGAAAGGATCCCTCATCTCGAGCGACGAGGCGGAAACGCGCCTCCTGTGGGATGTGGGGGGACCATCTTGCTTATTCTCGAGTGGAGACGGGTATGTCGGGGAACTTCTTGAGTTTGCAGCAAGGGTGTAAAGTACCTTTTGGAAGTTCCAGAGGTTAGGTGTGATTAGCCTCGAGACACCTCAGTGGAAATGGGCCTCATCTCGCCTGGAGGGGAGAACCTCCTGGATTTTCTCGAGTTGCGGCAGGTGCTCTCGACTTACGACGGGGAACCTCAGGGGCCAGCTCTGGTGGCCTCAGGAAAGGCCAGTCCCCATTCAAGTTTCTAGGGGGCCTCTCAGGATTCCTCTCCTGTCGATGCCGGGGCCTAAGACCTTGTGTGAAGTCGGGGCTGGAACCTGAAGATTCCTCTCCAGTGCTGACATGGATCTTGTGGTACTTCTGGAGTCTCCCCAGGGGAGTCAGTCCTCGTCTCGAGTGGGGGCATGCACGTGCGCTTTCCTCCCGAGCGGTAGCAGCAGTGTCACGCTTCCCGTCGCGTGGATCAAGGGATCTGTGGCTTTCCCTCTAGGCTTTCCCATGAGCTTTCCCACAGGGCTGTCCACATGCCACCTTGGTGTGAGACGATCCTCGGCGTGAAAGTCGTGGCAGTGCAGGGAAAACAGGTTCCTCTGGAATGGACTGAGACATCTGGGGAACTCTTGGAATGGTGGCACGACCCTGGAGTTCCTCTGGCCTTTCCTGTGGAGAGCACTTCCTCTTGAGATGCGACGGGAACGCCAGGAATTCTTTCCCGACCACGCAGGGAAAGGATCCCTCCTCTCTAGATACGAGGCGGAAACGGGGCTCCTCTGGATGTGGGCGGGACCCTCGTGCTTCATCTCGAGTGGAGACGGGTATGTCCGGTGATCTTCTTGACTTGCAGCAGGGGTGTCAAAGACCCTTTGGAAGTTCCAGAGGTTAGGTGTGATTAGCCTCGAGATGCCTCAGGGGAAATGGGCCTCATCTCGCCTGGAGGGAGAACCTCCTTGGATTATCTTGAGTTGGAGCAGGTGCTCTCGTCTTAGGATGGGACCTCAGGGACCCGCTCCTGTGGCCTCAGAAAAGGCCAGTGCCCATGGGAGTTGCTAGGGGGCCTCTCAGGATTCCTCTCACGTCGATGCCGGGGCCTAAGACCTTGTGTGGAGAGCCCGAGCGGAGGCGGCGCGGAGCGTTTTCGGTTCTCAGTGCCTGGGGCACCGCGGTGTGTGGTGTGAGGCTGCGGCGGAGCCTCTACACTGAAGGTGCGAGAGTTGGCAGCTTCGATTGAAGCACATCGAGCGGCGACAGCAGTGAAAGTCATGAGCGACAGCGGCGAGGAGAACTACGGCGAGGGGGAATCCCGTTCTGCTTCCAGAAGCGGAAGTGCTCATGGATCTGGGAAATCTGCAAGTCATACCCCTGCAAGGTCTCGCTCCAAGGAAGATTCCAGGCGTTCCAGATCAAAGTCCAGGTCCAGATCGGAATCTAGGTCTAGATCCAGAAGAAGTTCTCGGAGGCATTATACAAGGTCACGATCTCGGTCCCGGTCCATAGAAGATCTCGTAGCCAGATCTTACAGCAGAGATTATCGAAGACGGCATAGCCACAGTCATTCTCCCATGTCTACTCGCTGGCGTCATGTTGGGAATCAGGCAAATCCTGATCCTAACTGTTGTCTTGGAGTATTTGGATTGAGCTTGTATACTACAGGAAAGAGATCTAAGAGAAATGTTCTCTAAATATGGCCCAATTGCTGATGTATCTATTGTATATGACCAGCAGTCTAGACGTTCAAGAGGATTTGCCTTTGTATACTTTGAAAATGTAGATGATGCCAAGGAAGCAAAAGAGCGTGCCAATGGAATGGAGCTTGATGGATGTAGGATCAGAGTTGACTTCTCCATAACGAAAAGACCACATACTCCAACAGCAGGAATTTACATGGGGAGACCTACCTATGGCAGCTCACGCCGTCGAGATTACTATGACAGAGGATATGATCGAGGCTATGATGATCGGGACTATTACAGCAGATCGTACAGAGGAGGAGGAGGAGGAGGAGGAGGATGGAGAGCTGCTCAAGACAGGGATCAGAAATACAGAAGACGGTCACCTTCTCCCTACTATAGTCGTGGAGGATACAGATCACGTTCCAGATCTCGATCATACTCACCTCGTCGCTATTAAAGCATGAAGATGAAGACTTTCTGAAACCTGCCCTAGAGTTGGGATATTGTTTGTGGACAATATTTTTTATTGTCTCCTGTTTAAAAAGTGAACAGTGCCTGGTGAAGTTAGGTGACTTTTACACCTTTTATGATGACTACTTTTGGTGGAGTTGAAATGCTGTTTTCATTCTGCATTTGTGTAGTTCGGTGCTTTGTTCAAAGTTAAGTGTTTTCAGAAAAGTATGTTTTACATGTATTTTTTTACAGTCTAAAATTTTGACTGCTGAGAAGTTTCTATTGTACAGAACTTCATTTAAATGGTTTTTCTACTGAATACAGGGTATTCTGAAGATTGAAGCCTGTGTGTAAAATGCTACCAAATGGCAAAAAGCAACAATAACGTTTGGTTTTTACTTTTCTTTCTAACATATCAATGCTTAGGAGAACTGTTCTGATTAGATTGTCAGTAGTAAATTAAAGAAAAAAAATGCCCGTTTTCCTCGAGTCCATGAAACATACCATACTTAATATACCTGCAGTTAAGTGATAAAAATTACGCTCTGTAACTCTATACTGCTAGTGTTAAAAACTAAAGATCTTTCAATACAGCAAATGCTTAATGCTTATATAAATGTGACTTTGTCAGCCTTTATGTAATCTGTATTATACATAGCAGGGAATAAGATGAGTTGCACAATGTATGCCTTAAAAAGGCTATTCTTAAAGCTGTTAGAAGGGGATAATGGTATTTCAATTAGTAATCAGCAAGTGAAAATAATATTCCACCACAAATGTACTCTTGTTCTTCTAGCTTTTAAGACTATATGGAAAAACTGGGTGCTTCAGAGTTTTGAGAAAAAAGAAGGGAACACTACACCTGTGTTGTGGATGATCTGAAGACTTTGCCTGTTCATTTTTTAAATACTACTTTCAGGTTCTTTGCTTACCAAAGGAGGCCCAATTTCACTCAAAAGTTTTGAGAACTGTGTTTAAATAAATGCAAAGAAAAGAGTAAAAAGGAAAGGAAAAAAAAAAGACCTTGTGAGGAGTTGGGCAGGAACCTGAGGATTCCTCTACAGTGCTGACATGGATCTTGGGGTACTTCTGGAGCCCCCAGGGAAGTCAGTCTTCGTCTCGAATGGGGCATGCACGTGCGCTTTCCTCCCGAGCTGTAGCAGCAGTGTCACGCTTCCGGTCGCGTGGATCAAGTGATCTGTGGCTTTTCCTCCAGGCTTTACCACGAGGCTATCCCAGAGGCTGTCCCACATGCCGCCGAAGTGTGAGTCGAACCTCGGCGTGAAAGTCGAGGCAGTGCAGGGAAAACAGGTTCCTCTGGAATGGACTGAGACATCTAGGGGACTCTTGGAATGGTGGCACGACTCTGGAGTTCCTCTCGCATTTCCTGTGGAGAGCGCCTCCACTTGAGATGCGACGGAACGCCGGGAATTCTTTCCCGACGAAGCAGGGAAAGGACCCACATCACAGCTACGAGGCGGAAAGGGGCTCCTCT
>NW_017217966.1:0-12190 GCF_001704415.2 Capra hircus | reverse complement strand
TAAGTCGAGAGCACTGCCGCAACTCGAGAAAATCCAGGAGGTTTCTCCCTCCAGGCGAGATGAGGCCCATTTCCGCTGAGGCGTCACAAGGCTAATCACACACTAACCTCTGGAACTACCAAAGGGTCCTTCACACCTTGCTGAAACTCAAGAAGTTCCCCGACATACCCGTCTCCACTCGAGAGGAAGCACGAGCATCCCGCCCACATCCAGAGGAGCCCGTTTCTGCCACCTAGCTCGAGAGGAGGGATGCTTTCTCTGCGTGGTAGGGAAAGAATTCCCAGTGTTCCTTCGTATCTCCAAGAGGAGGTGCTCTTCACAGGAAGGCGAGAGTAACTCTAGGGTCGTGCCACCATTCCCTGAGTCCCCCAGATGTCTCAGTCCATTCCAGGGAAACCTGTTTTCCCTACACTGCCTCGACTTTCAAGCCAAGGATAGACTCACACCACGGTGGCACGTGGGACAGCCCTGTGGGTAAGCCTCATGAGAAAGCCTCGTGGGAAAAACCTCGAGGGAAAGCCACAGATCCCTTGATCCACGCAAAGGGAAGCGTGACACTGCTGATACAGCTCAGGAGGAAAGCGCACGTGCATGCCCCCACTCGAGACGAGGACTGACGACCCTGGGAGACTCCAGAAGTACCGCAAGATCCATGTCGGCACTGGAGAGGAATCCTCAGGTTCCGGCACCGACACCACACAAAGTCTAAGGCCCCGGCATCGACGGGCAGAGGAATCCCGAGAGCCCCCGAGCAACTCGAATGGGGACTGGCCTTTCCTGATGCCACCAGAGCGGGACCCTGAGGTCCCCGTCGTAAGTCGAGAGCACCTGCCGCAACTCGAGAAAATCCAGGAGGTTCTCCCGCCAGGCGAGATGAGGCCCATTTCCGCTGAGGCGTCTCGAGGCTAATCACATCTAACATCTGGAACTTCCAAAGGGTCCTTCACACACTTGCTGCAACTCAAGAAGTTCCCCGACATACCCGTCTCCACTCGAGGAGAAGCACGAGAGTCCCGCCCACATCCAGAGGAGCCCCCCGTTTCCGTCTCCTAGCTCGAGAGGAGGGGATCCTTTCCCTGAGTGTTCGGGAAAGAATTCCCGGCGTTCCCCTCGCATCTCAAGAGGAGTCGCTCTCCACAGGAAAGGCGGAGGAACTCCAGGGTCGTGCCACCATTCCAGAGTCCTCCAGATGTCCAGTCTATTAGAGGGAAACCTATTTTCCCTGCACTGCCTCGACTTTCAAGCCCAGGATCGACTCACACCACGGTCCACGTGGGACAGCCCTGTGGGAAAGCCTCTGGGAAAGCCTCAAGGGAAAGCCCCTGATCCCTTGATCCACGGGAAAGGAAGCGTGACACTGCTGCTCTAGCTCGGGAGGAAAGCGCACGTGTATGCCCCCACTCGAATGAGGGACTGACTCCACTGGGGAGACTCCAGAAGTACGCCCAGATCCATGTCAGACTGGAGAGGAATCCTCAGGTTCCGGGACCGACTCCACACAAGGTCTTAGGCCCAGCATCGACGGGAGAGGAATCCCGAGAGGACCCCGAGCAACTCGCATGTGGGTCTGGCCTTTTCCTGAGGCCACCAGAGCGGTTTGCTGAGGTCCCCGTAGTAAGTCGAGAGCACCTGCCGCTACTCGAGAAAATCAAGGAGGTTCTCCCTTCCAGGAGAGATGAGGGCCATTTCCGCTGAGGCGTCTCGAGGCTAATCACACCTAAACTCTGGAACTTCCAAAGGGTCCTTCACACCCTTGCTGCAACTCAAGAAAGATCCCCGACATTACCCGTCTCCACTCGAGAGGAAGCACGCGAGTCCCGCCCACATCCAGAGGAGCCCCGATTCCGCCTCCTAGCTCGAGAGGAGTTATCCTTGCCCTGCGTGGTCGGGAAAGAATTCCCAGGCTTTGCCGTCGCATTTCAAGAGGAGGCGCTCTCCACAGGAAAGGCCAGAGGAACTCAGGAGTCGTACCACCATTCCCAGAGTCCCCCAGATGTCTCAGTCCATTCCAGGGGAAACCTGTTTTCCCTGCACTGCCTCGACTTTCACTCTGAGTATCGACTCACACCACAGTGGCACGTGGGACAGCCCTGTGGGTAAGCCTCGTGGGAAAGCCTCGTGGGAAATCCTCGAGGGAAAGCCACAGATCCATTGATCCACGCGCAGGGAAGCGTGACACTGCTGCAACAGCTGGGGAGGAGAGCGCACGTGCATGCCCCCACTCGAGACGAGGACTGACTCCCCTGGGGATACTCCAGAAGTACCCCAAGATCCATGTCAGCACTGGAGAGGAATCCTCAGGTACCGCCAATGGCTCCACACAAGATCTTAGGCCCCGGCATCGATGGGACAGGAAACCCGAGAGGCCCCCGAGCAACTCGCATGAGAACTGGCCTTTCCTGAGGCCATCAGAGCGGGTCCCTGAGGTCCCCGTCGTAAGTCGAGAGCACCTGCCGCAACTCGAGAATATCCAGGAAGTTCTCCCCTCCAGGCGAGATGAGGCCCATTTCCGCTGAGGCGTCTCGAGGCTATTCATAACCTAAACTCTGGAACTTTCAGAGGGTCCTTCACACCCTTTCTGCAACTCTAGAAGTTCCGCGACATTCCCGTCTCCACTCGAGAGGAAGCACGAGAGTTCCGCCCACATCCAGAGGAGCCCCGTTCCCGCCTCGTTGCTTGAGAGGAGGGATCCTTTCCCTGCGTTGTTGGGGAAAGAATTCCCAGCGTTCCCGTCGCATCTCAAGAGGAGGCGCTCTCCACAGGAAAGGAGAGAGGAACTCCAGGGTCCTGCCACATTCCCAGAGTCCCACAGATGTCTCAGTACATTCCAGGGAAACATGTTTTTCCCTGCACTGCCTCGACTTTCAAGCCGAGGATCGACTCACACCACGGTGGCACGAGGGACAGCCCTGTGGGAAAGCCTCGTGGGAAAGACTCGTGGAAGGCCTCGAGGGAAAGCCGCAGATCCTTTGATTCACGCGAAAGGAAGCGCAACACTGCTCCTACAGCTCGGAAGGGAAGCGCACGTGCATGACCCCACTCGAGACGAGGACTGACTCCATTGGGGAGACTCCAGAAGTACCCCCAAATCCATGTCAGCTCTGGAGAGGAATCCGGAAGTTCCGGCACCACTCCACACAAGATCTTAGGCCTCGGCATCGACGGGAGAGGAATCCCGAGAGGCTCCCGAGCAACTCGCATGGGGACTGGCCTTTCCTGAGGCTACCAGAGCGGGTCCCTGAGGTCCCCATCTTAAGTCGAGAGCACCTGCCGCAACTCGAGTAAAACCATGAGGTTCTCCCCTCCAGGCGAGATGAGGCCCATTTCCGCTGAGGCATCTCGAGGCTAGTCATACCTAACCTTTGGAACTTTCAAAGGGTCCTTCACACCCTTGCTGCAACTCAAGAAGTTCCCCGACATACCCGTCTCCACTCGAGAGGAAGCACGAGAGTCCCGCCCACATCCAGAGGAGCCCCGTTTCTGCCTCCTAGCCTGAGAAGAGGGATCCTTTCCCTGCGTGGTCGGGAAAGAATTCCGGGCCTTCCCGTCGCATCTCAACAGGTGGCGCTCTCCACAGGAATGGCGAGAGGAACTCCAGTGTCATGCCACATTCCCAGAGTCCCCCAGAAGTCTCCGTCCATTCCAGGGAAACCTTTTTTCCGTGCACTGCCTCGACTTTCAAGCCGAGGATCGACTCACACCACGATGGCACTTGGGACAGCCCTGTGGAAAGCCTCGTGGAAAAGCCTCGTGGGAAAGCCTTGTGGAAAGCCTCGTGGGACAGCCTCGTGGGAAAGCCTCGTGGGAAAGCCTCGTGGGAAAGCCTCGAGGGAAAGCCTCTGATCCCTTTATCCACGGGAAGGGTAGTGGGACACTGCTGCTACAGCTCGGGAGGAAATCACACGTGCATGCCCCCACGCGAGACGAGGACCGGCTCCATTGAGGAGACTCCAGAAGTACCCCAAGATGCATGTCAGCACTGGAGAGGAATCCTCAGGTTCCGGCACCGACTCCCCGCAAGGTCTTAGGCCCCGGCATCGACGGGAGAGGAATCCCGAGAGGACCCCGAGCAACTCGCATGGGTACTGGCCTTTCCTGAGGCCACCAGAGCGGGTCCCTGAGGTCCCCGTCGTAAGTTGGGAGCACCTGCCACAACTCGAGAATATCCAGGAGGTTCTCCCCTGCAGGCGAGATGAGGCCCATTTACGCGGAGGCGTCTCGAGGCTAATCACAGCTAACCTCTGGAACTTCGAAAGGGTCCTTCACACCCTTACTGCAACTCAAGAAGTTCCCCGACATACCCGTCTCCACACGAGAGGTATCACGAGAGTCCCTTCCTCATCCAGAGGAGAGCTGTTTCCGCCTCCTAGCTAGAGAGGAGGAATCTTTCCCTGCGTGGTCGGGAAAGAATTCCCGGTGTTCCCGTCGCATCTCAAGAGGAGGCGCTCTCCAGAGGAAAGGCGAGAGGAACTCCAGGGTCGTGCCACCATTCCCAGAGTCCCCCAGATATCTCAGTCCATTTAGAGAAACCTGTTTTCCCTGCACTGCCTCGATTTTCAAGCCGAGGATAGACTCTCACCACGGTGGCACGTGGGACACCCCTGTGGGAAAGCCTCGTGGGAGAGCCACAGATCCCTTGATCCACACGAAGGGAAGCCTGACACTGCTGCTACAGCTCGGGAGGAAAGCGCACGTGCATGACCCCACTCGAGACAAGGACTGACTCCCCTGGGGAGACTCAGGAAGTACCCCAAGATCCATGTCAGCACTGGAGAGGAATCCTCAGGTTCCGGCACCGACTCCACTCAAGGTCGTATGCCGGGGCCCAGCACCGGTGGATCCAGGGAATTCGAAGCGTGGACGGCGTTGGCGTGGAAAGACTTGTTTATTTATTAATGTAAGATTAGATTAGGAAACTATACTGTAGCAAGAAGATTAAGTGGAGTAAGAGGGCTGAATAGCTTGGTTTATGCGGACGGCCAATAAAATTCCAGACTAGGAATTTGCCACCACCTACGTTGGGCCACCGGCGCCCGCTTGAATATCTAAGGGTGCCTCGCATTAAGCTCCCTTTCGTGTGGGTCTTAACAGCCAGGGCAAGTAAGTAGACCTGGCGAGCCTCCGCACTCCAGGTGGAGATTCAGCCTGAAGTTATAATAAGGAGCAGAGAGAAGGAAAGGTAGAGAAGAAGAAAGAGAGAGAAAGACACGGGGGGAGCCAGAGTCCCAAGAAAGCAGGCTGAGAGACTAGTTCGAGAAGCTGGTCCGAGAAACTGGCCCCCGGCCCCTAGCCTCCTCCTTTATTGTTCAGAAGGCCTTTTATACTTTTGATAAAACATGGAGACCAATGGATAACACAAAATTATGTAGCGTTTGCAACCCAGATTCTTTCTGTATCTCATTTTGTATACAAAAGGTCTCAGGTGATTTACATTATCTTCTGGCCAAGAGGCTTGTTAAAACTTTTTGGCTCTCTTCCTTAATGAATGTTAATTTTGTTTCCCCTGAAGTGTTTTTCTTTAATCTGCATCTCCTTAAAGCATTAAAGTTACATCTCTATAGAACAAAGGTGCAGTGGGTTATAACAAAGAAGGTACTTAACTCAAAGATCTAATGTTGCTAATACCAGATCTACTACTTGTTTTTCTATATACCAACTATATCTAAAAATAAAGGATATGAAAATTTGGCAGCAAGCATTGACCCAAAAAACGAAACTTTTAATCAGTCCTATTCTAAATATTTTGACTCCTCGGAAGCTCCTGCATTCCTAGGATGTTTTAAGCTTCCTGTGCCTCCTGCGGTCAGGAGGCCTCAAACAATCACAAGCGCAGCTGTACGAGTCCTACAGGCAGGCTAGAAAGCCATCAGAGGGTTTTTGGATTGAAACACTCTTTCAAATGCAGAAGAGTAACGCCCTGAATTGACTTTTTCCGGAAAAGGTCAGAAGAGTGAAAAAGCAGAGCACAAAACCCGGCAGATTTTTGTTGGGGTACATGCTTAAAAATTTCCAGAGGGGTCCCTGAAGTCTGAGCACGCCTTGCTTATGTCAGCTTCCTTCCTCATAACCTTGTCACGGGCGGGCTTCCTCACACTGGCTCCCGGCAGTCTTAGGCCCCGGCATCGACGGGAGAGGAATCCCGAGAGGCCCCCGAGCAACTCGCATGCGGACTGGCCTTTTCTGAGGCCACCAGAGCGGGTCCCTGATCCGCGTCGTAAGTCGAGAGCACCGGCCGCTACTCGAGAAAATCCAGGAGGTTCTCCCCTCCAGGCGAGATGAGGCCCATTTCCGCTGAGGCGTCTCGAGGCTAATCACACCTACCTCTGGAACTTCCAAAGGGTCCTTCACACCCTTGCTGCAACTCAAGAAGTTCCCCGACATACCCGTCTCCACTCGAGAGGGAGCATGAGAGTCCCGCCCTCATCCAGAGGAGCCCCGTTTCCGCCTCCTAGCTCGAGAGGAGGGATCCTTCCCCTGCGTGGGCGGGAAAGAATTCCCGGCGTTTCCGTCGCATCTCAAGAGGAGGAGCTCTCCACAGGAAAGGCGAGAGGAACTCCAGGGTCGTGCCACCATTCCCAGAGTCCCCCAGATGTCTCAGTCCATTCCAGGGAAACCTGTTTTCCCTGCACTGCCTCGACTTTTAAGCCGAGGATCGACTCACACCACGGTGGCACGTTGGACAGCCCTGTGGGAAAGCCTCGAGGGAAAGCCACAGATCCATCGATCCAAGCGAAGGGAATCGTTACACTGCTGCTAGAGCTGGGGAGGAAAGCGCATGTGCATGCCCCCACTCGAGACGTGGACTGACTCCCCTGGGGAGACTCCAGAAGTACCACAAGATCCATGCCAGCCCTGGAGAGGAATCCTCAGGTTCAGGCACCGACTCCACACAAGCTCTTTGGCCCCGGGATCGATGGGAGAGGAATCCAGAGAGTCCCCCGAGCAACTCGCATCGGGACTGGTCTGTCCTGAGGCCACCAGAGCGGGTTCCTGAGGTCCCTGTCGTAAGTCGAGAGCACCTGCCGCCACTCGAGAAAATCCAGGAGGTTCTCCCCTCCAGGTGAGATGAGGCCCATTTCTGCTGAGGCGTCTCCAGGCTAATCACACCTAACCTCAAGAATTTCCAAAGGGCCCTTCACACGCTTGCTGCAACTCAAGAAGTTCCCCGACATACCCGTCTCCACTCGAGAGGAAGCACGAGAGTCCCGCCCACATCCAGAGGAGCCCCGTTTTCGCCTCTTGCTCGAGAGGAGGGATCCTTTCCCTGCGTGGTCGGGAAAGAATTCCAGGAATTCCCGTCGCATCTCAAGAGGAGCCGCTCTCCACAGGAAAGGCGAGAGGAACTCCAGGGTCGTGCCACCATTCCCAGAGTCCCCCAGATGTCTCAGTCCGTTCCAGGGAAACCTGTTTTCCCTGCACTGCCTCGACTTTCAAGCCGAGGATCCACTCACACCACGGTGGCACGTGGGACAGCCCTGTGGGAAAGCCTAGTGGGAAAGCCACAGATCCCTTGATCCACGCGAAGGGAAGCGTGACACTGCTGCTACAGCTCGGGAGGAAAGCGCACGTGCATGCCCCTACTCGAGACGAGGACTGACTCCCCTGGGAAGACTCAGGAAGTACCCCAAGATCCATGTCAGCACTGGAGAGGAATCCTCAGGTTCCGGCACCGACTCCACTCAAGGTCTTATGCCGGGGTCCAGCCCCGGTGGATCCAGGGAATGTGAAGGGTGGACGGCGTTGGCGTGGAAAGTCTTGTTTATTTATTAATGTAAGATTAGATTAGGAAACTATAGTGTAGTAAGAAGATTAAGTGGAGGAAGAGGGCTGAATAGCTTGGTTTACGCGGACGGCCAATAAAATTCCAGACAAGGAATTTGCAGCACCTACGTTGGGCCACCGGCGCCCGCTTGAATATCTAAGGGTGCCTCGCCTTAAGCTCCCTTTCGTGCGGGTCTTAACAGCCAGGGCAAGTAAGTAGACCTGGCGAGCCTCCGCACTCCAGGTGGAGATTCAGCCTGAAGTTAAAGTAAAGAGCAGAGGGAAGGAAAGGTAGAGAAGAAGAAAGAGAGAGAAAGACACAGGGGGAGCCAGAGTCCCAAGAAACCAGGCTGAGAGACTAGTTCGAGAAGCTGGTCCGAGAAATTGGCCCCCGGCCCCTGGCCTCCTCCTTTATTGTTCAGAAGGCCTTTTATACTTTTGGTAAAACATGGAGATCAATGGATAACACAAAATTATGTAGTGTTTGCAACCCAGATTCTTTCTGTATATCATTTTGTATACAAAAGGTCTCAGGTGATTTACATTATCTTTTGGCCAAGAGGCTTGTTAACACTTTTTGGCTCTCTTCCTTAATGAATGTTAATTTTGTTTCCCCTGAAGTGTTTTTCTTTAATCTGCATCTCCTTAAAGCATTAAAGTTACATCTCTATAGAACAAAGGTGCAGTGGGTTATAACAAAAAAGGTACTTAACTCAAAGATCTAATGTTGCTAATACCAGGTCTACTACTTGTTTTTCTATATACCAACTATATCTAAAAACAAAGGATATGAAAATTTGGCAGCAAGCATTGACCCAAAAAACGAAACTTTTAATCAGTCCTATTCTAAAGATTTTGACTCCTCGGAAGCTCCTGCATTCCTAGGATGTTTTAAGCTTCCAGTGCCTCCTGCGGTCAGGAGGCCTCAAACAATCACAAGCGCAGCTGTACGAGTCCTACAGGCAGGCTAGAAAGCCCATCAGAGGGTTTTTGGATTGAAACACTCTTTCAAATGCAGAAGAGTAACGCCCTGAATTGACTTTTTCCAGAAAAGGTCAGAAGAGTGAAAAAGCAGAGCACAAAACCCAGCAGATTTTTGTTGGGGTACATGCTTAAAAATTTCCAGAGGGGTCCATGAAGTCTGAGCACGCGTTGCGTATGTCAGCTTCCTTCCTCATAACCTTGTCACGGGCGGGCTTCCTCACACTGGCTCCCGGCAGTCTTAGGCCCCGGCATCGACGGGAGAGGAATCCCGAGAGGCCCCCGAGCAACTCGCATGCGGACTGGCCTTTCCTGAGGCCACCAGAGCGGGTACCTGAGGTCCCCGTCGTAAGTCGAGAGCACCTGCCGCAACTCGAGAAAATCCAGGAGGTTCTCCCCTCCAGGCGAGATGAGGCCCTTTTCCGCTGAGGCGTCTCGAGGCTAATCACACCTAACCTCTGGAACTTCCAAAGGGTCCTTCACACCCTTGCTGCAACTCAAGAAGTTCCCCGACATACACGTCTCCACTAGAGAGGAAGCACGAGAGTCCCGCCCACATCCAGAGGAGCCCCTGTTTCCGCCTCCTAGCTCGAGAGGAGGGTTCCTTTCCCTGCGTGTTCGGGAAAGAATTCCTGGCCTTCCCATCGCAGCTCAAGAGGGGACTATCTCCACAGGAAAGGCGAGAGGAACTCCAGGGTCGTGCCACCATTCCAGAGTCCCCCAGATGTCTCAGTACATTCCCGGGAAACCTGTTTTCCCTGCATTGCCTTGACTTTCAAGCCGAGGATGGACTCACACCACGGTGGCACGTGGGACAGCCCTGTGGGTAAGCCTCGTGGGAAACCTCGTGGGAAAGCCTCGGGGAAAGCCAAAGATCCCTTGATCGACGAGAAGGAAAGCGCGACACTGCTGCTACAGATCGGGATGAAAGCGCACGTGCATGCCCCCACTCGAGACGAGGACTGACTCCCTGGGAGACTCCAGAAGTTCCCCAAGATCCATGTCACCACTGGAGAGGAATCCTCAGGTTCCGGAACGGAAACCGCACAGGGTCTTAGGCCGCAGCATAAACGGAGAGGAATTCCGAGAGGCCCCCAAGCAACTCGTATGGTGACTGGGCCTTTCCTGAGGCCACCAGAGCGGGTCCCTGAGGGCCCCGTCGTAAGTCGAGAGCATCTGCCGCAACTCGAGAAAATCCAGGAGGTTCTCCCATCCAGGCGAGATGAGGCCCATTTCCGCGGAGGCGTCTCGAGGCTAATCACACCTAACCTCTGGAACTTCCAAAGGGTCCTTCACACCCTTGCTGCAACTCAAGAAGTTCCCCGACATACCGTGTCTCCATTGAGAGGAAGCCCGAGAGTCCCGCCCACATCCAGAGGAGCCCCGTTTCCGCCTCCTAGCTCGAGAGGAGGGTTCCTTTCCCTGCGTGTTCGGGAAAGAATTCCTGGCCTTCCCATCGCAGCTCAAGAGGGGACGCTCTCCACAGGAAAGGCGAGAGGAACTCCAGGGTCGTGCCACCATTCCCAGAGTCCCCAGATGTCTCAGTCCACTCCAGGGAAACGTGTTTTCCATGCACTGCCTCGACTTTCAAGCCGAGGATCGACTCAAACCACGGTGGCACATTGGACAGCCCTGTGGGAAAGCCTCGTGGGAAAGCCTCTTGGGAAAGCCTCGGGGAAAGCCAAAGATCCCTTGATCGACGAGAAGGAAAGCGCGACACTGCTGCTACAGATCGGGATGAAAGCGCACGTGCATGCCCCCACTCGAGACGAGGACTGACTCCCCTGGGGAGACTCCAGAAGTCCCCGAAGATCCATGTCGGCACTGGAGAGGAATCCTCAGGTTCCGGCACTGACTCCACACAAGGTCTTAGGCCCCAGCATCGACGGGAGAGGAATCGCGAGAGGCCCCTGAGCAACTCGCATGGGGACTGGCCTTTCCTGAGGCGACTGGAGCGGGTCCCTGAAGTTCCATTCGTAAGTCGAGAGCACCTGCCGCAACTCGAGAAAATCCAGGAGGTTCTCCCATCCAGGCGAGATGAGGCCCATTTTCGCGGAGGCGTCTCGAGGCTAATCACACCTAACCTCTGGAACGTCCAAAGGGTCCTTCACACCCTTGCTGCAACTCAAGAAGTTCCCCCGACATACCCGTCTCCACTCGAGGGGAAGCACTGAGGCCCGCCCACATTCAGAGGAGCCCCGTTTCCACCTCCTAGCTCGAGAGGGGGATCCTTTCCCTGCGTGGTCGGTCAAGAATTCCCGGCGTTCCCTTCCCATCTCAAGAGGAGGCGCTCTCCACAGGAAAGGCGAGAGGAACTCCAGGGTCGTGCCACCATTCCCCAGAGACAACCAGATGTCTCCGTCCATTCCAGGGAAACCTGTTTTTCCCGCACTGCCTCGACTTTCAAGCCGAGATCGACTCACACCACGGTGGCACGTGAGACAGCCCTGTGGGAAAGCCTCGTGGAAAGCCTCCGAGGAACAGCCACAGATCCCTTGATCCACGCGAAGGGAAGCGTGACACTGCTGCTACAGCTCTGAAGGAAAGCGCTCGTGCATGTCCCCACTCGAGACGAGGACTGACTCCCCAGGGGAGACTCCAGAAGTTTCCCAAGATCCATGTCAGCACTGGAGAGGAATCCTCAGGTTATGGCACTGACTCCACACAAGGTCTTAGGCCCAGCATCGACGGGAGAGGAATCCCGAGCGGCCCCGAGTAACTCGCGTGGGGACTGGCCTTTCCTGAGGCCAACATAGCGGGTCCCTGAGGTCCCCGTCGTAAGTCCAGAGCACCTGCCACAACTCGAGAAAATCCAGGAGGTTCTCCCCTCCAGGCGAGATGAGGCCCATTTCAGCTGAGGCTTCTCGAGGCTAATAAAACCTAACGTCTGGAATTTCCAAAAGGTCCTTCAAACCCTTGCTGCAACTTAAGAAGTTCCCCGAAACACCTGTCTCCACTCGAGAGGAAGCACCAGAGTCCCGTCCACATCCAGAGGAACCCCGTTTCCGCCTCTTAGCTCGCGAGGAGGATCCTTTCCCTGCGTGGTCAGGAAAGAATTCCCGGTGTTCCCATAGCATCTCAAGACGAGGCCCTCTCCACAGGAAAGGCGAGAGGAACTCCAGGGTTGTGCCACAAATCCGAGAGTCCCCAGATGTCTCAGTCCATTCCAGGGAAACCTGTATTCCCTGCACTGACTCAACTTTCAAGCGAGGATCGACTCACACCACGTTGGCACGTGGGACAGCCCTGTGGAAAAGCCTCGTGGGAAAGCCTTGTGGAAAAGCCTCGAGGAAAAGCCACTGATTCCTTGATCCACTCCACGGGAAGCATGACACCGCTGCCCCATCTCGGGAGGAAAGCGCACGTGCATGCCCCCACTCGAGACGAGAGACTGGACTCCCCTAGGGAGACTCCAGAAGTACCCCAAGATCCATGTCAGCACTGGAGA
>NW_017217965.1:0-12192 GCF_001704415.2 Capra hircus | reverse complement strand
TTGACTCTGCTCCTAATGCTCGGAGAAAAGCGCACGTGCATGCCCCATTGGAGATGAAGATGACTACCCTGTGGAGACTCAGTAGTACCCCAAGATCCATGTCAGCACTGGAGAGGAAACCTCAGGTTCGGGCACCGATTCCAAACAAGTTCTTAGGCCCCGTCATCACCGGGAGGAATCCCGAGAGGCCCCTTAGCAACTCCAAGTCGACTGGCATTACCTGAGCGGACCAGAGCGGGTTACATAAGTCCCGGTCGTAACCGGAGAGCACCTGCTGAAACTCGAGAAAACCAGGAGGTTCTCCCCTGCAGTCGAGATGAGGCCCATTTCCGCTGAGGCGTCTCGAGTCTAATCACACCTAACCTCTGGAACTTCCAAAGGGTCCTTCACACCCTTGCTGCAACTCAAGAAGATCCCCGACATACCCGTCTCCACTCGACGAGGAAGAACACTAGAGTCCCGACCACATACCAGAGGAGCCCCGTTTCACTCCTCCGTAGCCTGAGAGGCAGGGTATCCTTTCCCTGCTGTGGTCCGGAAAGAATTCCCGGCGTTCCCGTCGCATCTCATGAGGAGGCGCTCTCCACAGGAAAGGCGAGACAACTCCAGGATCGTGCCATCATTCCAAGAGTCCCCCAGATATCTCAGTGTGCCGGTGTCCAGCCACGCTGCATCCAGGGAATTTGACGGATGGACGGCGTTGACGTGGAAAGTCTTGTGTATTTATTAATGTAAGATTAGATTAAGAAATTATAGGGTAGTAAGAAGATTAACTGGAGGAAAAAGGCTGAATAGCTAGGTTTACGCGGAAGGCCAATAAAATTCCTGACAAGGAATTTTCTGGCGGACTCTGGGAATGGTGGCACGACCCTCGAGTTCCTCTGTGACTTTCACACTAGGCTTTCCCACAGGGCTTTCGCACGAGTCTTATCCACAGGGCTGTCCCACGTGCCACCGTGGTGTGAGTCGATCCTCGGCTTGAAAGTCGAGGCAGGGCAGGGAAAACAGGTTTCCCTGGAATGGACTGAGACATCTGGGGGACTCTGGGAATGGTTGCACGACCCTGGAGTTGCTCTCGCCTTTCCTGTGGAGAGCACCTCCTCTTGAGATGCGACGGGACGCCGGGAATTCTTTCACGACCACGCAGGGAAAGGATCCCTCCTCTCGAGCTAGGAGGCGGAAACGTGGCTCCTCTGGATGTGGGCGGGACTCTCGTTCTTCCTCTCGAGTGGAGACGGGTATGTCGGGGATCTTCCTGAGTTGCAGCAAGGGTGTGAAGGACCCTTTGGAAGTTCCAGAGGTTAGGTGTGATTAGCCTCGAGACGCCTCAGCGGAAATGGGCCTCATCTCGCCTGGAGGTGAGAACCTCCTGGATTTTCTCGAGTTGCGGCAGGTGCTCTCGACTTACGACGGGGACCTCAGGGACACGCTCTGGTGGCCTCAGGAAAGGCCAGTCCCCATGCGAGTTGCTCTGGGGCCTCTCGGGATTCCTCTCCCCTCGATGCCGGGGCCAAAGATCTTGTGTGGAGTCGGTGCCGGAACCTGAGGATTTCTCTCCAGTGCTGACATGGATCTTGGGGTACTTCTGGAGTCTCTCCAGGGGAGTCAGTCCTCGTCTCGAGTGGGGGCATACATTTGCGCTTTCCTCCCGAGCTGTAGCAGCAGTGTCACGCTTCCCTTCGCGTATATCAAGGGATCTGTGGCTTTCCCACGAGGCTTTCGCAAAGGGCTGTCCCAAGTGCCACCGTGGTGTGAGTTGATCCTCGGCTTGAAAGTCGAGGCAGTGCAGGGAAAACAGGTTTCCCTGGAATGGACTGAGACATCTGGGGGACTCTGGGAATGTGGCACGACCCTGGAGTTCCTCTCGCCTTTCCTGTGCAGAGCGCCTCCTCTTGAGATGCGACGGGAATGCCGGGAATTCTTTCCCGACCACGCAGGGAAAGGATCCCTCCTCTCGAGCTAGGAGTCGGAAACGGGGCTCCTCTGGATGTGGGCGGGACTCTCGTGCTTCCTCTCGAGTGGAGACGGGTATGTCGGGGAACTTCTTAGGTTGCAACAAGGGTGTGAAGGACGCTTTCGAAGTTCCAGAGGTAAGATATGATTAGCCTCGAGACGCCTCAGCGGAAATGGGCCTCATCCACCCCGGAGGGGAGAACCTCCTGGATTTTCTCGAGTTGCGGCAGGTGCTCTCGACTTAGGTCGGGGACCTCAGAGACCCGCTCTGGTGGCCTCAGAAAAGGCCAGTCCCCATGCGAGTTGCTCGGGGGCCTCTCGGTATTCCTCTCCCGTCGATGGCGGGGCATAAGACCTTGTGTGGAGTGGTGCCGGAACCTTAAGATTCCTCTCCCGTGCTGACATGGATCTTGGGGTACTTCTGGAGTCTCCCCAGGGGAGTCAGTACTCGTCTCCATTGGGGGCATGCAGGGCCATTTCCTCCCGAGCTGTAGCGGCAGTGTCACGTTTCCCTTCGCGTGGATCAAGGGATCTGTGGCTTTCCCTCGAAGCCTTCCCTCGAGGCTTTCCCACGAGGCTTTCCCACTGGTCTGTCCCACGTGCCACCGTTGTGTGAGTCGATCCTCGGCTTGAAAGTCGAGGCAGTGCAGGGAAAACAGGTTTCCCTGGAATGGACGGAGATATCTGGGGGACTCTGGGAATGGTGACACGACCCTGGAATTCCTCTCGAATTTCCAGTGGAGAGCGCCTCCTCTTGAGATGCGACGGGAACGCCGGGAATTCTGTCCCGACCACGCAGGAAAGGATCCCTCCTCTCGAGCTATGAGGCGGAAACGGGGCTCCTCTGGATGTCGGCTGGGTTCTCGTGCTTTCTCTCGAGTGGAGACGAGTATGTCGGGGAACTTCTTGAGGTGCAGCAAGGGTGTGAAGGACCCTCTGGAAGTTCCAGAGGTTAGGTGTGATTAGCCTCGAGATGCCTCAACGGAAATGGGCATCATCTCGCCTGGACGGGAGAACCTCCTGGATTCTCTCGAGTTGCGGCAGGTGCTTTCGAGTTACAACGGGGACCTCAGGGACCCGGTCTGGTGGCCTCAGGAAAGGCCTGTCCCCATGCGAGTTGCTCGGGGGTGTCTCCGGATATTCTCCCATCGATGACGGGGCACAAGACCATGTGTGGTGTCGGTGCCGGAACCTGAGGATTCCTCTCCAGTGCTGACATGGATCTTGGGGTACTTCTGGAGTCTCCCCAGGGGAGTCAGTCCTCGTCTCGAGTGGGGGCATGCACGTGCGCTTTCCTCCCGAGCTGTAGAAGCAGTGTCACGCTTCCCTTCGCGTGGATCAAGGGATCTGTGGCTTTCCCTCGAGGCTTTCCCACGAGGCTTTCCCACAGGGCTGTCCCATGTGCCACCGTGGTGTGAGTCGAATCCTCGGCTTGAAAGTCGAGGCAGTGCAGGGAGAACAGGTTTCCCTGGAATGGACTGAGACATCTGGGGGACTCTGGGAATGGTGGCACAACCAAGGAGTTCCTCTCGACTTTCCTGTGGAGAGCGCATCCTCTTGAGATGCGACGGGAAGGCCGGAATTCTTTCCCGACCACTGCAGGGAAAGGATCCCTCCTCTCGAGCTAGGAGGCGGAAACCGGGACTCCTCTGGATGTGGGTGGGACTCTCGTGCTTCCTCTCGAGTGGAGACGGGTATGTCGGGGAACTTCTTGAGTTGCAGCAAGGGTGTGAAGGACCCTTTAGAAGTTCCAGAGGTTAGGTGTGATTAGCCTCGAGACGCCTCAGCGGAAATGCGCCTCATCTCGCCTGGAGGGGAGAACCTCCTGGATTTTCTCGAGTTGCGGCAGGTGCTCTCGACTTACGACGGGGACCTCAGTGGACCCGCTCTGGTCGCCTCAGGAAAGGCCAGTCCCCATGCAGAGTTGCTCGGGGGCCTCTCGGGATTCCTCTCCCATCGATGCCGGGGCCTAAGACCTTGTGTGGAGTCGGTGCCGGAACCTGAGGATTCCTCTCCAGTGCTGACATGGATCTTGGGGTACTTCTGGAGTCTGCCCCAGGGGAGTCAGTCCTCGTCTCGAGTGGGGGCATGCACGTGCGCTTTCCTCCCGAGCTGTAGCAGCAGTGTCACGCTTCCCTTCGCATGGATCAAGGATCTGTGGCTTTCCCTCGAGCTTCCCAGAGGCTTTTCCATGAGTCTTTCCCACAGGGCTGTCCCACGTGCCACCGTGGTGTGAGTCGATCCTCGGCTTGAAAGTCGAGGCAGTGCAGGGAAAAAGTCCTGAATGGACTGAGACATCTGGGGGACTCTGGGAATGGTGGCACGACCCTGGAGTTCCTCTCGCCTTTCCTGTGGAGAGCGACCTCCTCTTGAGATGCGACGGGAACACGGGGAATTCTTTCCCGACCACGCAGGGAAAGGATCCCTCCTCTCGAGCTAGGAGGCGGAAACGGGGCTCCTCTGGATGTGGGCGGGACTCTCGTGCTTCCTCTCGAGTGGAGACGGGTATGTCGGGGAACTTCTTGAGTTGCAGCAAGGGTGTGAAGGACCTTTTGGAAGTTCCAGATGTTAGATGTGATTAGCCTCGAGACGCCTCGCGGAAATGGGCCTCATCTCGCCTGGAGGGGAGAACCTCCTGGATTTTCTCGAGTTGCAGGCAGGTGCTCTCGACTTACGACGAGGGACCTCAGGGACCCGCTCTGGTGGCCTCAGGAAAGGCCAGTCCCCATGCGAGTTGCTCGGGGGCCTCTCGGGATTCCTCTCCCGTCGATGCCGGGGCCTAAGACCTTGTGTGGAGTCGGTGCCGGAACCTGAGGATTCCTCTCCAGTGCTGACATGGATCTTGGGGTACTTCTGGAGTCTCCCCAGGGGAGTCAGTCCTCGTCTCGAGCTGGGGGCATGCACGTGCGCTTTCCTCCCGAGCTGTAGCAGCAGTGTCACGCTTCCCTTCGCGTGGATCAAGGGATCTGTGGCTTTCCTCGAGGCTTTCCCACGAGGCTTTCCCACGAGGCTTTCCCACAGGGCTGTCCCACGTGCCACCGTGGTGTGAGTCGATCCTCGGCTTGAAAGTCGAGGCAGTGCAGGGAAAACAGGTTTCCCTGGAATGGACTGAGACATCTGGGGGACTCTGGGAATGGTGGCACGACCCTGGAGTTCCTCTCGCCTTTCCTGTGGAGAGCGCCTCCTCTTGAGATGCGACGGGAACACCGGGAATTCTTTCCCGACCACGCAGGGAAAGGATCCCTCCTCTCGAGCTAGGAGGCGGAAACGGGGCTCCTCTGGATGTGGGCGGGACTCTCGTGCTTCCTCTCGAGTGGAGACGGGTATGTCGGGAACTTCTTGAGTTGCAGCAAGGGTGTGAAGGACCCTTTGGAAGTTCCAGATGTTAGGATGTGATTAGCCTCGAGACGCCTCAGCGGAAATGGGCCTCATCTCGCCTGGAGGGGAGAACCTCCTGGATTTTCTCGAGTTGCAGGCAGGTGCTCTCGACTTACGACGAGGACCTCAGGGACCCGCTCTGGTGGCCTCAGGAAAGGCCAGTCCCCATGCGAGTTGCTCGGGGGCCTCTCGGGATTCCTCTCCCGTCGATGCCGGGGCCTAAGACCTTGTGTGGAGTCGTGCCGGAACCTGAGGATTCCTCTCCAGTGCTGACATGGATCTTGGGGTACTTCTGGAGTCTCCCCAGCGGAGTCAGTCCTCGTCTCGAGTGGGGGCATGCACGTTAGCGTTTCCTCCCGAGCTGTAGCAGCAGTGTCACGCCTTCACTTCGCGTGGATCAAAGGGATCTGTGGCTTTCCCTCGAGGCTTTCCCACGAGGCTTTCTCATGAGGCTTTCCCACTGGGCTGTCCCACGTGCCACCGTGGTGTGAGTCGATCCTCGGCTTGAAAGTCGACGCAGTGCAGGGAAAACAGGATTCCCTGGAATGGACTGAGACATCTGGAGGACTCTGGGAATGGTGGCACGACCCTGGAGTTCCTCTCGCCTTTCCTTGTGGAGAGCAACTGCCTCTTGAGTTGCGAACGGGAATGCCGGGAATTCTTTCCCGAACCACGCAGGGAAAGGATCCCTCGCTCTCAAGCTATGAGGCGGAAACGGGGCTCCTCTGGATGTGGGCGGGACTCTCGTGCTTCCTCTCGATTGGAGACGGGTATAGTCGGGGAACTTCTTGAGTTGCAGCAAGGGTGTGAAGGACCCTTTGGAAGTTCCAGAAGTTAGGTGTGATTAGCCTCGAGACGCCTCAGCGGAAATGGGCCTCATCCTCGCCTGGAGTGGAGAACCTCCTGGATTTTCTCGAGTTGCGGCAGGTGCTCTCGACTTACGGACAGGGTACCTCAGGGACCCGCTCTGGAGGCCTCAGGAAAGGCCAGTCCCCATGCGAGTTGCTCGGAGGCCTCTCGGGATTCCTCTCCCGTCGATGCCGGGGCCTAAGACCTTGTGTGGAGTGGGTGCCAAACCTGAGGATTCCTCTCCAGTGCTGACATGGATCTTGGGGTACTTCTGGAGTCTCCCCAGGGGAGTCAGTCCTCGTCTCGAGTGGGGGCATGCACGTGCTCTTTCCTCCCGAGCTGTAGCAGCAGTCTCGCGCTTCCCTTCGCGTGGATCAAGGGATCTGTGGCATTCCCTCGAGGCATTTCCACGAGGCTTCCCACGAGGCTTTCCCACAGGGCTGTCCCACGTACCACCGTGGTGTGAGTCGATCCTCGGCTTGAAAGTCGAGGCAGTGCAGGGTAAAAAGGTTTCCCTGGAATGGACTGAGATATCTGGGGTACTCGGGGAATGGTTGCACGACCCTGGAGTTCGTCTCGCCTTTCCTGTGGAGAGCGCCTCCTCTTGAGATGCGACGGGAACACCGGGAATTCCTTCCCGACCACGCAGGGAAAGGATCCCTAGGCTCGAGCTAGGAGTCGGAAACGGGGCTCCTCTGGATGTGGGCGGGACTCTCGTGCTTCCTCTCGAGTGCAGACGGGTATGTCGGGGAACTTTTTGAGTTGCAGCAAGGGTGTGAAGGACCCTTTGGAAGTTCCAGAGTTTAGGTGTGATTAGCCTCGAGACGCCTCAGCGGAAATGGGCCTCATCTCGCTTGGAGGGGAGAACCTCCTGGATTTTCTCGAGTTGCGGCTGGTGCTCTCGACTTACGACGGGGACCTCAGGGACCCGCCATGCTGGCATCAGGAAAGGCCAGTCCCCATGCGAGTTGCTTGGGGTCTTCTGGGGATTCCTCTCCCGTCGATGCCGGGCCTAAGACCTTGTGTGGAGTCGGTGCCGGAACCTGAGGATTCCTCTCCAGTGCTGACATGGATCTTGGGGTACTTCTGGAGTCTCCCCAGGGGAGCCAGTCCTCGTCTCGAGTTGGGGCATGCACGTGCGATTTCCTCCCAAGCTGTAGCAGCAGTATCACGCTTCCCTTCGCGTGGATCAAGGGATCTGTGGCTTTCCCTTGAGGCTTTCACAGGAGGCTTTCCCACGAAGTTTTCCCACAGGGCTGTCCCACGTGCCACCGTGGTGTGAGTCGATCCTCGGCTTCGAAAGTCGATGCAGTGCAGGGAAAACAGGTTTCCCTGGAATGGACTGAGACATCTGGGGGACTCTGGGAATGGTGGCACGACCCTGGAGTTCCTCTCGCCTTTCCTGTGGAGAGCGCCTCCTCTTGAGAAGCGACGGGAAAGCGGGGAATTCTTTCCCGACCACGCAGGGAAAGGATCCCTCCTCTCGAGCTAGGAGGCGGAAACTGGGCTCCTCTGGATGTGGGCCGGAACTCTCGAGCTTCCTCTCGAGTGGAGACGGGTATGTCGGGGAACTTCTTGAGTTGCAGCAAGGGTTGAAGGACCCTTTGGAAGTTCCCGAGGTTAGGTGTGATTAGCCTCGAGACGGCTCAGCGAAAATGGGCCTCATCTCGCCTGGAGGAGAAACCTCCTGGATTTTCTCGAGTTGCGGCAGGTGCTCTCGACTTACCACGGGGACCTCAGGGACCCTCTCTGGTGGCCTCAGGAAAGGCCAGTCCCCATGCGAGTTGCTCGGGGGCCTCACGGGATTCCAATCCCGTCGATGCCAGGGCCTAAGACCTTGCGTGGAGTCGGTGCCGGAACCTGAGGATTCCTTTCCAGTGCTGACATGGATCTTGGGGTACTTCTGGAGTCTCCCCAGCGAAGTCAGTCCTCGTCTCGAGTGGGGGGATGCACGTGCGCTTTCATTCCTATTTGTAGCAGCAGTGTTGCGCTTCCCTTCGCGTCAATCAATGGTTCTGTGGCTTTTCCTCGAGGCTTTCCCACGAGGCTTTCCCACAGGGCTGTCCCACGTGCCACCGTGGTGTGAGTCGATCCTCGGCTTGAAAGTCGAGGCAGTGCAGGGAAAACCGGTTTCCCTGAAATGGACTGAGAAATCCGGGGTCTCTGGGAATGGTGGCACGACCCTGGAGTTCCTCTCGCCTTTCCTGTGGAGAGCGCCTCTTTTTGAGATGCAACGGGAACGCGGGGAATTCTTTCCCCCCACGCAGGGATGGATTCCTCCTCTCGAGCTAGGAGACGGAAATGGGGCTCCTCTGTTTGTGGGCGGGACTCTCGTGCTTCCTCTCGAATGGAGACGGGTATGTCGGGGAACTTCTTGAGTTGCAGCAAGGGTGTGAGGGACCCTTTGTAAGTTCCAGATGTTAGATGTGATTAGCCTCAAGACGCCTCAGCGGAAATGGGCCTCATCTCGCCTGGAGGGGAGAACCTCTTGGATTTTCTCGAGTTGCGACAGGTGCTTTCGTCTTACGTCGGGGATCTCAGGGACCCGCTCTGGTGGCCTCAGGAAAGGCCAGTCCCCATGCGAGTTGCTCGGGGGCCTCTCCGGATTCCTCTCCCGTCGATGCCGGGGCCTAAGAACTTGTGTGGAGTCGGTGCCAGAACCTGAGGTTTCCTCTCCAGTGCTGAAATGGATCTTGGGGTACTTCTGGAGTCTCCCCAGGGGAGTCAGTCCTCGTCTCGAGTGGGGGCATGCACCTGCGCTTTCCTCCCGAGCTGTAGCAGCAGTGTCACGCTTCCCTTCTCGTGGATCAAGGGATCTGTGGCTTTCCCTTGAGGCTTTCCCTGGAGGCTTTCCCAGAATGTTTTCCCACAGGGCTGTCCCACGGGCCACCGTGGTGTGAGTCGATCCTCGGCTTGAAAGTAGAGGCAGTGCAGGGAAAACAGGTTTCCCTGGAATGGACTGAGACATCTGGGGGACTCTGGGAATGGTGGCACGACCCTGGAGTTCCTCTCGCCTTTCCTGTGGAGAGCGCCTCCTCTTGAGATGCGACGGCAACGCGGGGAATTCTTTCCCCACGACGCAAGGAAAGGATCCCTCCTCTCGAGCTAGGAGGCGGAAACGGGGCTCCTCTGGATGTGGGCGGGACTCACGCGCTTCCTATCGAGTGGAGACGGGTATGTCGCGGAACTTCTTGAGTTGCAGCAAGGGTGTGAAGGACCCTTTGGAAGTTCCAGAGGTTAGGTGTGATTAGCCTCCAGAGGCCTCAGCGCAAATGAGCCTCATCTCGCCTGGAGGGGAGAACCTCCTGGATTTTCTCGAGTTCCGGCAGGTGCTCTCGACTTACGACGGGGAACTCAGGGACCCGCTCTGGTGGCCTCAGGAAAGCCCAGTCCCCATGCGAGTTGCTCGGGGGCCTCTCGGGATTCCTGTCCCGTCGATGCCGGGGCCTAAGTCGATGTGTGGAGTCGGTGCCGGAACCTGAGGATTCCTCTCCAGTGCTGACATGGATCTTGGGGTACTTCGGGAGTCTCCCCAGGGGAGTCAGTCCTCATTCGAGTGGGGGCATTGAAGAGCGCTTTCCTTCCGAGCTGTAGCAGCAGTGTCATTCTTCCCGTCGAGTGGATCAAGGGATCAGTGGCTTTCCCTCGAGGCTTTCCCATGAGGCTTTCTCACGAGGCTTTCCCACAGGGCTGTCCCACGTGCCACCGTGCTGTGAGTCGATCCTCGGCTTGAAAGTCGAGGCAGTGCAGGGAAAACAGGTTTCCCTGGAATGGACTGAGAAATCTGGGGTACTCTGGGAATTGTGGCACGACCCTGGAGTTCCTCTCACCTTTCCTGTTGAGAGCGCCTCCTCTTGAGTTGTGACGGGAAGACCGGGAATTCTTTCCCGACCACGAAGGGAAAGGATACCTCCTCTCTAGCTGTGAGGCGGAAACGGGGCTCCTCTGGATGTGGGCGGGACTCTCGTGCTTCCTCTCGAGTGGAGACAGGTATGTCGGGGAACTTCTTGAGTTGCAGCAAGGGTGTGAAGAACCCTTTAGAAGTTCCAGAGGTTTAGGTGTGATTAGCCTCGAGACGCCTCAGCGGAAATGGGCCTCATCTCGCCTGGAGGGGAGAACCTCCTGGATTTTTCGAGTTGGGACAGGTGATATCGACTTAAGACGGGGACCTGAGGGACCCGCTCTGGTGGCCTCAAGAAAGGCCATTCCCCATGCGAGTTGCTCGGGGGCCTCTCGGGATTCCTCTCCCGTCGATGCCGGGGCCTAAGACCTTGTGTGGATTCGGTGCCGGAACCTGAGGATTCCTCTCCAGTGCTGACATGGATCTTGGCATCCTTAAAGGCGAGATGAGCCCCATTTCCGCTGAGGCGTCTCGAGGCTAATCACACCTAACCTCTGGAACTTCCAAAGGGTCCTTCACACCCTTGCTGCAACTCAAGGAGTTCTCTGACATACCCGTCTCCACTCGAGAGTATCAAGATCTTCCCGCCCACTTTCAGAGGAGCACTGTTTCCACCTCATAGCTCGAGAGGAGGGATCGTTTCCCTGCGTGGTCTGGAAAGCATTCCCGGCGTTCCAGTCGCATCTCAAGAGGAGGCCCTCTCCACAGGAAAGGCTAGAGAAACTCCAGGGTCGTTCCACCATTCCCAGAGTCCCCCAGATGTCTCTGTCAATTCCAGGGAAACCTGTTTTCCCTGCACTGCCTCGACTTTGAAGCCGAGGATCGACTCACATCACGGTGGCACGTGGGACAGCCCTGAGGAAAATCCTCGTGGGAAAGCCTCATTGGAAAGCCTCGAGGGAAAGCCACAGATCCCTTGATCCAAGCGAAGGGAAGCGTGACACCGCTGCTACAGCTCGAGAGGAATGCTCACGTGCAGGCCCCCACTCGAGACGAGGACTGACTGCCCCTGGGGAGACTCAGAAGTACCCCAAGATTCATGTCAGCACTGGAGAGGAATCCTAAGGTTCCGGCACCGACTCCACACAGGTCTTAGGCACCGACTTCGACGGGAGAGGAATCCCGAGAGGCCCCCGAGCAAGTCCCATGGGGACTGGCCTTTCCTGAGGCCACCAGAGCGGGTCCCTGAGGTCCCCGTCGTAAGTCGAGAGCACCTGCTGCAACTCGAGAAAATCCAGGAGGTTCTTCCCTCCAGGCGAGATGAGGCCCATTTCCGCTGAGTCGTCTCGAGGATATTCACACCTAACCTCTGGAACTTCCAAAGGGTCCTTCACACCCTTTTTGCAACTCAAGAAGTTCCCCGACATACCCGTCCCCACTCGAGAGGAAGCACGAGAGTCCCGCCCACATCCAGAGGAGACCCGTTTCCGCCTCCTAGCTCGACGGAGGTATCCTTTCCCTGCGTGCTCGGGAAAGAATTCCCGGCGTTTCCGTCGCATCTCAAGAGGAGGCGCTCTCGACAGGAAAGGCAGAGGAACTCCAGGGTGGTGCCACCATTCCCAGAGTCCTCCAGATGTCTCAGTCCATTCCAGGGAAACCTGTTTTCCCTGCACTGCGTCGACTTTCAAGCTGAGGATCGACTCACACCAAGGTGGCACGTGGGACAGCCCTGTGGGAAAGCCTCGTGGGAAAGCCTCGTGGGAAAGCCTCGAGTGAAAGCCACAGATCCGTTGATCCACTCGAAGGGAAGCGTGACACTGCTGCTACAGCTCGGGAGGAAAGCGCACGTGCATACCCCCACTCGAGACGAGGACTGACTCCCCTGGGGAGACTCCAGAATTACCCCAAGATCCATGTCAGCAGTGGAGAGGAATACTCAGGTTCCGGCACGGACTCCACACAAGGTCTTAGGCCCCTGCATCGACGGGAGAGGAAACCCGAAGGCCCCGGGCAACTCGCAAAGGGACTGGCCTTTCCTGAGGCCACCAGAGCAGGTCCCTGAGGTCCCCGTTGTAAGTCGAGAGCACCTGCCGCACTCGAGAAAATCAAGGAGGTTCTCCCCTCCGGGCGAGATGAGGCCGCATTTCTGTGAGGCTATCTCTCCTCGTTTT
>NW_017217964.1:0-12193 GCF_001704415.2 Capra hircus | reverse complement strand
AGGCAGTGCAGGGAAATCAGGTTCCTCTGAAGTGACTGAGAATTTTTGGGGACTATTGTAATTGTGGCATGAACCCTGGAGTTCCTCTAGACTTTCTTGTTGATAGCGCCTCCTCTTGAGATGCGATGGGAATTCTGGAAATCCCTTTCCCGACGTGGAGTCGAGGCCTGAACCTGAGGATTTCTCTCCAGTGCTGACATGTATCTTGGGGTTCTTCTGGAGTCTCAGGGGAGTCAGTCCTCATCTCGAGTGGGGAAATGCACGTCCGCTATCCTCCTGAGCTGTAGCAGCAGAGTCAGGCTCCGGACGCGTTGATACAGGGTTCTGTGCTTTCCCTCGGTGTTTTCTCGAGAGGATTACCCACAGGGCTGTCACACGTACCACCGTGGTGTGAGTTTAACCTCGGCATGAAATTCGAGCAGTGCAGGGAAACCAGGCTCCTCTGGAGTGGACTGAGACATTATGGGACTTTTGGAATGGTGGCACGACCCCTGGAGTTCCTCTCAACTTTCTGTTGAGAGTGTCTCTGTTGAGCCTGCAATGAGAAAGGCGGAATCCTTCCTGGACGAAACAGGGGAAAGGAACCGTCATCTCGAGCTACGAAGCGGAAACAGGGCTCCTCTTGATGTTGGCGGACCCTCGATGTTCCTCTTAGAGTAGAGACGGGTATGTCGGGGAATTTCTTGAGTTGCAGCAAGGGTGTGAAGGACCCTTTCGAAGTTCAAGTGGAAGGTGTGGTTTGCCTCCAGACGCCTCAGCGGAAAAGGTCCCCATCACGCCTGGACAGGAGAACTTCCTGGATTTTCTCCAGGTGCGGCAGGTCCCTCACGAGTTACGACGGGGACCTCAGGGACCCGCTCTTGTGGCCTCAGGAAAGGCCTCTCTCCATACGAGTTGCGAGGGGCCTCTCCAGATTCCTCTCCAATTGGTGCAGGAGCCGAAGACCTTGTGTGAAGGCGAGGCTGGAAACTGATGATTCCTCTCCAGTGCTGACATGGATCTTTTGGATAATTCTGGAGTCTCCACAGGGGAGTCAGTCGTTGTCGAGTGGGACATGCACGTCTGCTTTCCTCCCGAGCTGTAGCAGCAGTGTCAGGCTTCCCGTCTGGAAGATACAGGGATCTGTGCTTTCCCTAGTTGTTTTCACACGAGGATCACCCACGGGTCTCTCACACTTGCCACTGTGGTGTGAGGAGATACTCGTCGTGAAAGTCGAGGCAGTGCAGGGAAATCAGTTTAATCTGGAGTGGACTGAGACATCTGGGGGACTTTGGGAATGGTGGCACAACGCCTTGATTTCTCTCGACTTTCCTGTTGAGAACGCCTCTTCTTGAGATGCGACGGGAACACCAGGAATTCTTTCCCGATAAAGCAGGGAAAGAAACACTCATCTAGAGCTACGAGGCGGAAACGGGGCTCCTCTTGATCTTAGCGTGACCCTCGGTGTTCCTCTCGAGAGGAGAAGGGTATGACGGAGAACTTCTTGAGTTGCAGCAAGGGTGTGAAGGACCCTTTCGAAGTTCAAGAGAGAAGGTTTGATTTGCCTCCAGACGCTTCAGCAGAAAAGGACCTCATCTCGCCTGGAGGAGAAACCTCCTGGATTTTCTTGAGTTGCAGCAGGTCCCTCTCGAGTTCCAACGGTGATCTCAGGGAACCGCTCTTGTGGCTCAGAAAAGGCCAGTCCCACGCGAGTTGCGAGGGGCCTCCCAGGATTCCATTCCAATTAGTGCCAGAGCCTAAGATCTCGTGTGGAGTAGAGGCTGGAACCTGAGGTTTTCTCTCCAGTGCTTACGTGGATCTTTGGCTACTTCTGGAGTCCCCACAGGGGAGTCAGTCCTGGTCTCAAGAGGGGACATGCACGTCCGCATTTCTCCCGAGCTGTAGCAGCAGATCAGGCTTCCCGACGCGTTGATACAGGAATCTGTGGCTTTCTCTCGAGGCTTTCCCACAAGACTTTTCCCACAGGTCTGTCACACGTGCCACCGTGGTGTGAGTCGACACTCGGCGTGAAAATTGAGGCAGTGCAGGGAAATCAACTTCCTCTGGAGTGCACTGAGACATTTGGGGGACTTTTGGAATGTTGCATGACCCATGAATTCCTCTCGTCTTTCCTGTAAGAGAGCACCTCCTCTTGAGATGCCAAGGGAAAGCCGGGACCCTTTTCAGACGAAGCAGGGAAAGGAAGCGTCATCTCGAGCTACGAGGCAAAAAGTCTCCTCTTGACGTTGCCACGACCCTCGATGTTCCTCTCAAGTTGAGGCGGGTTGTCGGGGAACTTCATGAGTTGCAGCAAGGGTGTGAAGGTCCCTTTCGAAGTTCAAGAGGGAAGGTGTGATTTTCCTCCAGACGCCTCAGCAGAGAAGGACCTCATCTCACCTGGAGGGGAGAACCCCTGGATTTTCTTGAGTTGTGGCAGGTCCGTCTCGAGTCAAGACGAGGACCTCAGGAACCCGCTCTTGTGGCCTCAGGAAAGGCCAGTCTCCATGCGAGTTGCGAGGGACCTCTCGGGATTCCTCTCCAGTCGGTGCCAGGGCCTAAGTCCTCCTGTGTAGTCGAGGTCAGAACCTGAGTTTTCCTCTGCAGTGCTGACATGGATCTTTGGGGTACTTCTGGACTCTCCACAGGGGAATCAGTCCTCATCTCTATTGGGACATGCACGTCAGTTTTTCTCCCGAGCTGTAGCAGCAGTGTCACGCTTCCGTCGCATTGATACAGGGATCTGTGGCTTTCCCTCGAGTCTTTTGGAGGAGGCTTCACAAGGCTCTCACACGTGCCACCGAGCTGTGAGCCGATACTCGGCGTGAAACTCGAGGCAGTGCCGGGCAATCAGGTTCCTCTGGAGTGGACTGAGACATCTGGAGGACTTTTTTCATGGTGGCACGATACCTTGAGTTCCTCTCGACTTTCTTGTTGACTACGCCTCCTCTTGAGATGCGACGGAAATGCCAGGAATCCTTTCCCAACGAAGCAGGGCAAGGAACCCTCATCTCGAGCTATGAGGTGGAAACGGGGCTCCTCTTGATGTTGGCGGGACCCTCGGTGTTCCTCTGGAGTGGAGACGGGTATGTTGGGGAACTTCTAGAGTTGCAGCAAGGGTGTGAAGGACCCTTTCGAAGTTCAAGCGGCAAGGTGTTCTTTGCCTCGAGACCTCTCAGCGGAAAAGGGCCTCATCTCTCCTGGAGGGAGAACCTCCTGGATGTTCTTGAGTTGCAGCAGGCCCCTCTCGAGTAACAACTGGGACTTCTGGGACCCGCTCTGGTGACCTCAGGAAAGGCCAGTCTCCATGCGATTTGCGTGGGGCCTCTCGGGATTCCTCTCCAGTCGGTGCTGGGGCCTAAGATCTCCTGTGGAGTCGAAGCCGGAACCTGAAGATTCATCTCCAGTGCTGACATGGATCTTGGAGGTCCTTCTGGAGTCTCCACAGGGGAGTCAGTCTCGTCTCGAATGGGTCATGTGCTGGGAGCCACCATGGGAGATTCCTCCCATGACAAATTCGTGTGGAAGACAACTGCTAAGCAAGGCTTCAGAACTCAACGGGCTCCCTAGGCTTTCTCCAGCATCTACCCCAAAACCAGAATTTGTCTGTTTTACTATTTCATGACTTTCACCAACTTCTCTGACATTAACAGGGTTCTGTTCCTGACCACCTTTCTCTGGAGAAAATCAACTTAGGGCTATAGCTAATAAGTCTCCTGGACATGAGAGAAATATTTCAAATCAAACCCCCTCTGTTAGCATTATTGCTTGCTTCAAGTATATTCAGACACTTGCAGCTACGCATATGATTATTTACCTCCTCCCAACTGTGAGAGGCATGGAGAGCCTAAAACATAGAGCCTTTCAAAGAGTTAAAAGTTATTAGAGTAGTGCTAATGTAGGATTTCATTCTTTGGCCAATGCTTGTTGCTAAGTTCCCATATCTCTAATCCACTGTGCACCTGTGAGTGCATTAGTTAACATAGTTGGAAAGTAAGAAAAACAAGCGTAACCTTGAAATTAACCACATCAGACTTTTGAGCTAATTGGTTCTTTCTTGTAACTCACTGCACCTTTCCTTCGTGAGAATGTAACTCTGTTTAAGACTTTTTGAAGCTGACATAGATTAGAAATATAAGAAAAAACATTTCAAGGGAAATAAGTTTTCTGGTTGAGAAGCCTTTATCAAAAGAGGGTCATAAAATGTTCACAGGCCTCCAAGGCCAGAAGATAATGTATACAATATTTTTTATGGGAAATGTTTGTGGAAAAAATCCTGGTTTCGATAAAGACAAAACAGATGTAATGTTTGGGCTGACTCTGTATGACTTTGCATCTTTCATTTCCCTCTATGTACAAGTAAAGGTATAATAGACCCTTTGGAATATAAAAACAATGGGCCTCGCTTGAAGAAGCTTGGTCGCCCCGTTTTTTCTTTTTTCTCTTTCTTTCTCTCTTACTTTCTTTTTCAGGCTCATCTCTTGGAGGATAGAGGCTCCCTGTGTTCACTTATCTGCCCGGGTTTCTAAGACCTGAACGGGAAGAGGTTCTCCATCTTGATTCCCTCAGGAGACCGAGAAGGCAACTGTGGCCTCTGTGAACAGGGCAAACTTCTTGTCTTGAAGTTTTATTGGCTTTCTATGTAAACCAAGGAATATCAGCCTCTTTCTCTCCTCTATTTTCTCATCTACACTATTCTTCCCTTATCTCTCTCTAAATGAATCTCTGACACCGTTTTCCTTCAGATTCCCCTGAATCCTTCGGGGCTGGACCCCAGCAGACATGCACGTCCGCTTTCCTCCCAAGCTGTAGCAGCAGTGCCAGGCTTCCCATCGCGTTGATACAGGGATCTGTGGCTTTCCCAAAGGCTTTCCCATGTGGATTTCCCACAGGGCTGTCACACATGCCACTGTGTGGTGTGAGTCGATACTCGGCGTGAAAGTCGAGGCAGTGCTTGGAAATAAGGTTCCTCTGGAGTGGACTGAGATATTTGGGGGACTTTGGAATGGTGGCACGACCCCGAGATATCCTTTCGACTTTCCTGTTGAGAGCGCCACCTCTTGAGATGCGACAGGAACGCCGGGAATTCTTTCCCGACGAAGCAAGGAAAGGATCCCTCATCTCGAGCTACGAGGCGGAAACGGGGCTCCTCTTGATGTTGGCGGACCCTCGGTGTTCCTCTCGAGTGGAGACGGGTATGTCGGGAACTTCTAGAGTTGCAGAAGGGTGTGAAGGAGCCTTTCGAAGTTCAAGAGGGAAGGTGTCATTTGCCTCGAGACACCTCAGAGGAAAAGAGCCTCATCTCGCCTGGAGGGGAGAATATCCTGGATTTCCTAGAGTTGCATCAGGACCCTCTCGAGTTATGACGGGGACCTCACGGTTCTGTTCTTGTGGCCTCAGGAAAGGTCAGTCAACATGCGAGTTGAGAGGGGCCTATTGGGATTCCTCTCCATTCGTTGCCGGGGCCTAAGTCCTCGTGTGGAGTCGAGGCCGGAACCTGAGGATTTCTCTCCAGTGCTGACATGCATCATGGGGTACTTCTGGACTCTCCACAGCGGACTTAGTCCTCGTCTCGAGCGGCGACATGCCTATCCGTTTTCCGCAGGAGCTGTAGCAGCAGTGTTAGGCTTCCTGTCACGTTGATGTAGGGATCTGTGGCTTTCCCACGAGGCTTTTTCACAGGGCTCTCACACGTTTCACCATGCTGCGAATCGACCTTCGGTGTGAAAGTCGAGGCAGCACAGGGAAATCAGTTTCCTCTGGAGTGGACTGAGTCATTTTGAGGACTTTTGGAATGTGGCACGACCCATGGAGTTCCATTCGTCTTTCCTGTTGAGTGCAGCTCCTCTGGAGACACCAAGAGAAAGCCAGGACCCTTTCCAGATGAAGCAGGGAAAGGAACCATAAACTTGAGCTACGAGGCTGTAACGGGGCTCCTCTTGATGTAGGCGGGTCGCTAGGTGTTCCTCTCGAGTTGAGGCTGGTATGTCAGGGAACTGCTTGAGTTTCAGGAAGGCTGTGAAGGACCCTTTCGAAGTTCAAGAGGGAGGCTTGATTTGCCTGGAGACGCCTCAGCGGAAAAAGGCCTCATCTCGCCTGGAGGGGAGAACCTCCTCGATTTTCTCGAGCTGTGGCAGGTCCCTCTCCAGTTACGACGGGGACATCAGGGACCCGCGCTTGTGGCCTCAGGAAAGGCCAGTCTCCATGTGAGATGCCAGGGGCCTCTCGGGATTCCTCTCCAGTTGGTGCCGGGGCCTAAGACCTCACTTGGAGTTGAGGCCGGAACCTGAGGATTCCTCTGCAGTGCTTACATGGATCGTGGTGTACTTCTGGAGTCACCACAGAGGAGTCCAGTCCTTGTCTCGAGAGGGAACATGCACGTACGCTTTCCTCCCGAGCTCTAGCAGCCATGTCAGGCTTCCCGACGCGTTGAAACAGGAAACTGCGGCTTTCCCTCGAGGCTTTCCCACGAGGCTTTCCGACAGGGCTGTCACACGTGCCACCGTGGTGAGTCGACACTCGGAGTGAAATTCGAGGCAGTGCAGGGAAATCACGTTCCTCTGGAGTAGACTGAGACATTTGGGGACTTTTGGAATGGTGGCCACGACCCCTGGAGTTCCTTCGACTTTCCTGTTTTTAGCGCCTCCTCTTGAGATGTGACAGGATAGCCGGGATTCCTTTCCCGAAGAAGCAGGGAAAGGAACATTCATCTCGAGCTACGAGGCGGAAACGGGGCTCCTCTTGATGTTGGCGGGACCGTCAGTTTTCTTCTCGAGTGGAGACGGGTATGTCAGGGAACTTCTTGAGTTGCAGCAAGGGTGTGACGGACCCTTTCTAAGTACAAGAGGGAAGGTGTGATTTGTCTCGAGACGCCTCAGAGGAAAAGGGCCTCATCTCGGCTGGAGGGGAGAACCTCCTGGATTATCCCGAGTTGCGGCAGTCCCTCTCGAGCTATGACGGGGACCACAGGGACCCGCTCTTGGGGCCTCAGGAAAGGCCAGTCTCCATTGGACTTTCGAGGGGTCTCTGGGGATTTGTCTCCAGGTGGTGCGGGCTTAAGACATCGTGTCTAGTCGAGGCCGAAACCTGAGGATTCCTCTCCAGTGGTTACATGGATCTTAGGGTACTTCTGGAGTTTCCACCGGGGAGTCAGTCCTCGTCTCCTGTGGGGACATGAACGGCCTATATCCTCCCGAGCTGTAGCAGCAGTGTCAGGCTTCCTGTCGCATTGATACAGGGATCTGTGGCTTTAATTCAACGCTTTCCCACGAGGCGTTCCCACAGGGCTGTCACACGTGCCACCATGGTTGAGTCAATATTTGGCGTGAAAGTCGAGGCAGTCCAGGGAAATTAGTTTCCTCTGGAGTGGACTCTGACATTTTGGGGACTTTTAGAATGGTGGAGCTACCCTTGGAGTTCCTCTCGATTTTTCTCTTGAGAACGTCTCCTCTTGAGATGTGACGGGAACGCCGGGAATCCTTTCCTGAAGAAGCAGGGAATGGAACCCTCATCTCTAGCTACGAGGTGGAAACGGGGCTCCTTTTCATGTTGGCGGGACCCTTGGTGATCCTCTCGAGTGGAGACGGGTATGTCGGGGAACTTCTTGAGTTGCAGCAAGGGTGGAAGGACCCTTTCGAAGTTCAAGAGGAAAGGTGTGAATAGCTTGGAGATGCCTCAGCGGAAAAGGGCCTCATGTCGCCTGGAGGGGAGAACCTCCTGGATTTTCTCGAGTTGCAGCAGTTCCCTCTTGACTTAAGAAGGGGACGTCAGGTAACCGCTCTTGTGAACTCAGGAAAGGCCAGTCTCCATGAGAGTTGGGAGGGGCCTCTTGGGATTCCTCTCCAGTTGGTCCGAGGGAAGCTGTGATTTTCCTGGAGACGCCTCAGGGAAATGGGCGTCATTAGCCTGGAGGGGAGAACTCCTGGATTTTCTCCAGTTGCGGCAGGTCCCTCTCGAGTTACGACAGGGACCTCAGGGACCCGTTCTAGTGGCCTCAGGGAAGGCCAGTTTCCATGCGAGTTGCGAGGGGCCTCTCAGGATTCCTCTCCAGTCATTGCCGGGCCTAAAACCTCACGTGGAGTCGAGGCCGGCAACTGAAGTTTCCCTACAGTGCTGACATGGATCTTGACGTACTTCTGGAGTCTCCACAGGGGAGTCAGTCCTCGTCTTGAGTGGCGACATGAACATCTGCTTTCCTCCAGAGCTGTAGCAGCAGTGTCAGGCTTCCCGTCGAGTTGATAGAGCGATCTGGGGCTTTTCTCGAGGCTTTCCAATGAGGCTTTTCCACAGGGCTGTCACAGGTGCCACCGTTGTGTGAGTCGATGCTGGGACCTGCTCATTTGACATCAGGAAAGGCCCGCTCTATGCGAATTTCAAGAGGCCTCTCGGGATTCCTCTCCAGTCACTGCCAGGGCCCTCGTGTGGAGTCGAGGCCGGAACCTGAGAATTTCTCTCCAGTGCTTACATGGAACTTGGGGTACCTCTGGAGTCTACACAGTGGAGTCCAGCATCGTTTCTGTGTGGAGACATGCGTCCGCTTCCTCCCAAGCTGTAGCAGCAGTGTCAGCCTTCCCATCTCGTTGACACAGGGATCTGTGGCTTTCCCTCGAGGCTTTCCCACAGAACTGTCACCCGTGCCACCGTGGTGGGAGTCGATGTTCGGCGTGAAATTCGAGCTGTGCAGGAAAATCAGGTTCCTCTGGAGTGGACTGAGATCTTTGGGGTACTGTTGGAATGGTGTCACGACCCTTGAATTCCTCTTGACTTTCCTGTTGAGAGCGCTTCCTCTTGAGATGCGACGGAAACTCTGGGAAACCTTTCCTGAATAAGTAGGGAAAGGATCCCTCATCTCGAGCTACGAAGTGGATATGAGGCTCCTCTTGATTTTGGCGGGACCCACCGTGATCCTCTCAATTGGAGACGGGTATGTCGGGGAACTTCTTGGGTTGCAGTGAGGGAGTGAAGGACCCTTTCCAAGTTCAAGAGGAAGGTGGACTTGCCTCGAGACGCCTCAGAGGAAAACGGCCTCGTCTCCACTGTAGGAGAGAACCTCCTGGATTTCTCGAGTTGTGGCAGTTTCCTCTCCAGTTATGACTGGGACCTGAGGGACCGCTCGTGTGGTCTCAGGAAAGGCCAGTCTCCCTGCGAGTTGCAAGTGTCCTCTCGGGTTTTCTCTCCACTCGTGCCGGGGCTAAGGACTCGTGTGGAGTTGAGGCAGGAAATGAGGATTCTCTCCATTGCTGATATGGATCTTGTGGTACCTCTGGAGTCTACACAGGAAGTCAGGCCTCGTTTTGAGTGGAGACATGACGTCACCTTTTCTCCCGAGCTGTAGCAGCAGCGTCAGGGTTCCCGTCCTGTTGACACAGGGATCTGTGGCTTTCTGTCGAGGCTTTCCTACAGGGCTACCAACTGTGCCACCGTGGTGTGAGTCGATACTCGGCATAAGAGTCAAGGCAGTGCTGGGAAATTAGGATACTCTGGAGTGGACTGAGACTTTTGGGGGACTTTTGGAATGGTGGCAAAACCCTGGAGTTTCCTCTGGACTTTCCTCTTGAGAGTGCCTTCTCTTGAGATGCGACGGGAACGTCAGGAAACCTTTCCTGACAAAGCAGGGAAAGGTACACTCATCTTGAGCTAGAAGGTGAAACGGGGCTCCTCTTGATTTTGCATGGACCCTTGGTGTTCTCTCGGGGGGCGCGGTATGTCGAGAACTTCTTAAGTTGCAGCAAGGGTGTGAAGTACCGTTTCAAAGTTCAAGAGGAAAGGTTTGATTCCCCTCGAGACGCCCAAGAGGAAAAGGGTCTCATCTCGCCTGGAGTGGAGAACCGCATGAATTTTATCCAGTTGCACCAGATTTCTCTCGAGTAACGACGGGGACCTCAGGGAACTGCCCGTGTGGCCTCAGGAAAGGCCAGTATCCATGCGAATTGCTGAGGGGTCACTCAGGATTCCTCTCCAGTCAGTTACAGGGCCTAAAACTCTTGTGGAGTCAAGGCCGGAACCTGACGATTCCTCTCCATGTGCTGACCATGGCATCTTGGTAATGGGTACCTCTGCAGTCTACCACAGGGTAGTCAAGCCCCTGTCTCGAAGTGAGACATGCATCGTGCCGCTGCCTCTGACTTGGCCAGCAAGGTTGTCATCTTCCCGTCACTGTTGGACCACAGCCGATCTGCTGGCTTTCTCCTTGAAAGTTGGTTTCCTGCCACCAGGGCTGTTCACACCAGGCAGCGTCGTGCTGGAGTCAATACTACCTGAAGAAAAGTGATGTGGAAAGTCGACCGCAGTGCAGAAATCAGATCTCCTTGGTGGTGGACTGAAGACATTTGAGTTTTTCGAGACATTTTTAAAATCTTGTATGACCCCTTGAGTTTCAAATGTCGCGACTTTCCTGTTTGAAAGCGCGACTCCTTCTTCAGCAGTGACCGGAGGACTCGCCTGAAAACCCTTTCCCAATAAGAAGAAGGAGAAAGGAACCATCAATACTTGAGCTACGAGGCTGGAAACGAGCGCTGCCTCTTGTATTCTAGTGTGCATGGTACTCTGTATCCTCTCGCAGTCTTGAGCGCTGGAGTATGTGCGGAACTTGCTTGAGTTCTCAGGACAGCGCTGTGAAAGGACGCACTTCGAAATTCTAAGAGGGAAGGGCTGATTTGCCCTGGAGCGCCTCACAGACCTAAGGACCTCATTCGTGGCCTAGAGGGGAAGAACCTCCTGCGATTTCCGAGCGTTTCGGGCACTGTCCTCTCTCAGTTACCACGGAGGACCATCAGGGAACCGGCTTGTAGCCTAGGAAAGGCCAGTCTCCATGGAGATTGCAAGGCGTCCTCTCGGGATTCCTTCTATCTAATAAGTGGTTACCGGGGCCTAAGACCTCATGACCTTGCATAGGCGCAAGGAACCTGAGGATTCCTCTGCAGTGCTACATGGATTGGTGTACTTCTTCGTGATCCCAATAGAGGAGTCAGGCACCTTGTCTCGAGAGGGACATGCACGTCTGCTTTCCTACCGAGCGTGTAGCAAGCATTAGTGTCAGCTTCCCGTCTCATTTATACAGAGCGGATCTGTGGCAATTCCCTTGAGAGTCTTTCCCGAATAGAGTCTTTTCCCCAGACCAAAGCGCAGAAAGTCTCTTGCCATTCCATCAATCACACTAATATATGCGCACGCACAGTGTTAGAAAAGAGAGTGTGTTAAGGAAACTAATTCCTAGTCCACCATTTGCAATGTGAGAATAGTTATAAATAAGCTTCAGAATTCATTAATCTCATTGGCGTGAAAGTGGAGCCAGCTGCAGCATAAATCAGGATGCTCGAAGTGGACGTGAGACATTCAGGAACTAAAGGCATCTTGTAATTATGTTGAATCAATGAAAAACGTGCCTAATTTAATTACCATCTCGTGTGACTTTCCTGTTGAAGAAGCCTCCACTTGAGATGAGACTGAAAAGACGGAATCCCAAAACAGGATACAGTCACAACAGGAAAACTATTTCGCCAAGCAAAGCATGGCGGGAAAAGAAACCTGCATCCTCAAGACTACAAGAAGGCAGATAAACCAGCGGCTCCTCTTTGATGCTGGAGGCAAGACCCTCGGTGTCCCTCTCGATGGCAGACAATGCAAACGGGAATGTCTTTTATGATCCAAACATAGACAAATTATATGTTAAGACACAGAAACCCTTTCAAAGCCCTCAAGAAGAATGGGTGATATTGCCTCAGAAACACGCTCGAGGGGAAAAAAGAGGGGCCTCATCTCGGCTGGATGTGGAGAAGTCCTCTGGATTTCTCGAGTTTGCGCAAGAGTGCCTCTCGAGTTTTGTACGGCGCGACCATTAACAGGGACCCGCTCCTTGAATGGCCTCAAGGAAATCGCCAAGTCTCCATGCAAAGTTGCGAGGAGGCCTCATTGGGATTACCTTCTTCCCAGTATCAAGGCGCACGAGGCCAAGACCTCGTGTGTGGATCGAGCCAGGAATCTGATGATTTCCTCTCCTCCAAAGTGCTGACATGGATCTTGGTGCAATCCTATCAAGGTATCTTCTGGAGCTCTCCACAGGGGACGTCAGTTGCCTTAGTCCGAGTAAGCCAGGGAACATGCATCAGTTTTCCACTTTCTTACCTTCCAAGCATGTAGCAGCTCAGTGAGCTACACACGTTCCCGTCGTTAACTTGTCCTAATATGACGCAGCCACCTTTCTCTTGAAGAAATTGCC
>NW_017217963.1:0-12193 GCF_001704415.2 Capra hircus | reverse complement strand
TGACGGGACTTGCTGCCTCCTCTTCCCCCGAGGAGGCTGCCCTGCTGGCTGTGCACTCGCCTATCAGGCGGGGGCGCAGGGCTCCTCCAGCAGGTCTTGCCTCAGGGGCTGCTTCCCCTGAGTTGGGGCTGTGGGCAGGAACCCAGACACGCAGGATCAGGCCCAAACACCTGCACATGTCTCTGCTGGGGAGGAGAGTGCTAGGGAACCTACGTCTGTCATACACTTTCTGGGCACCCAAGGAATCAGCCTCCGTGTGTGCGGGGCTGAAAACCCCAGCCAGGGGACCTGGGAGCCTGGTGCTCTCCGTGTGGCGCTGAATCTGGGCGGCCAAGCAACCGCTGGAGGAGCCCTGCAGTTGCCCTTCCCTTCCCTCTGACAGAATTCTCACTGCTGGAGCCCTTGGCAGTGTGCAACCACCAGCCCCTAAGCTCTCCTTAAGGAGGACTGGGACCTAAGTGCAAAGGCAAGGCAGGATTGGAGCTGAGGCAAGAAAGGCGCCAGTGGCGACTCCCAGGCTCCTGCTGCCTGCTCCTTCCTGGAGAGGCAGCCTAAAAGCAAGGCAAGTCTGGGCAAGGCTAGCCCCCGGCAGAGCAGCCTCGCGCCAGGAACTCTGCCAGATCGGGGCTCTGAGCAGAGCTAGAGCTCTGCCGTACTGGAGGCGCACTTAGCTCCGTGCAAGCAGGGCTTTTCAACTTGACGGGGCTGGGCTGCCTCCTCTTCCCCCGAGGAGGCTCGCTTCCCTGCTGGCTGTGCACTCGCCTATCAGGCGGGGGCGCAGGGCTCCTCCAGCAGGTCTTGCCTCAGGGGCTGCTTCCCCTGAGTTGGGGCTGTGGGCAGGAACCCAGACACGCAGGATCAGGCCCCAAACACCTGCACATGTCTCTGCTGGGGAGGAGAGTGCTAGGGAACCTACGTCTGTCATACACTTTCTGGGCACCCAAGGAATCAGCCTCCGTGTGTGCGGGGCTGAAAACCCCAGCCAGGGGCCCTGGGAGCCTGGTGCTCTCGGTGCGGCGCTGATTCTAGGCGGCCTAGAAACCGCTGGAGGAGCCCTGCAGTTGCCCTTCCCTTCCCTCTGACAGAGCTCTCACTGCTGAAGCCCTTGGCAGTGTGCAACCCACCACCCCTAAGCCCTCCCCAACCACGCCTGGCACCTATGTGCAAAGGCAAGGCAGGATTGGAGCTGAGGCAAGGAAGGCACCAGTGGCGTCTCCCAGGCTCGCTCAGACAGCTCCTTCCTGGGGAGGGAGCCTAAAAGCAAGGCAAGTCTGGGCAAGGCGAGCCCCCGGCCGAGCAGCCTCGCGCCAGAAACTCTGCCAGATCGGGGCTCTGAGCAGAGCTAGAGCTCTGCCGTACTGGAGGCCACTTAGCTCCGTGCAAGCAGGGCTTTCCTCTTGACTGGGCTCGGCTGCCTCCTCTTCTCCCGAGGAGGCTCGCTACACTGCTGGCTGTGCTCTCGCCTATCAGGCGGGCGCGCAGGGCTCCTCCAGCAGGTCTTGCCTCAGGGGCTGCTTCCCCTGAGTTGAGGCTGTGGGCGGGAACCCAGACACGCAGGATAAGGCCCCAACCACCTGCACATGTCTCTGCTGGGGAGGAGAGTGCTAGGGAACCTACGTCTCTCACACACTTTCTAGGCACCCACGGAGTCAGCCTCTGGGAGTGTGGGGATGCAAAACCCAGCCAGGGGCCCTTGGAACCTGGTGCTCTCCGTGCGGAGCTTTGTCTGGGCGGCCAAGGAACCGCTGAAGGAGCCCTGCTGTTGCCCTTCGCTTCCCTCTGACAGAGCTTTCACTGCTGGAGCCCTTGGCAGTGTGCAACCCACCAGCCCTAAGCCCTCCTCAAGGACGCTTGGGACCTAAGTGCAAAGGCAAGGCAGGGGTAGAGCTGAAGCCAGGAAGGCGCCAGTGGCGTTTCCGAGCCTCACACAGCCTGCTCCTTCCTGGGGAGGGAGCCTTAAAGCAAGGCAAGTCTGCGCAAGGCTCGCCTATGGCAGAGCATCTTGGTGCCAGGAACTCTGCAGATCGGGCCTCTGAACAGAGCTAGAGATCTGCCGTACTGGAGTCGCACTTAGCTTCGTGTAAGCAGGGATTTCAGCTTGACGGGGACTTGCTGCCTCCTCTTCCCCCGAGGAGGCTCGCTTCCCTGCTGGCTGTGCACTCGCCTATCAGGCGGGGGCGCAGGGCTCCTCCAGCAGGTCTTGCCTCAGGGGCTGCTTCCCCTGAGTTGGGGCTGTGGGCAGGAACCCAGACACGCAGGATCAGGCCCCAAACACCTGCACATGTCTCTGCTGGGGAGGAGAGTGCTAGGGAACCTACGTCTGTCATACACTTTCTGGGCACCCAAGGAATCAGCCTCCGTGTGTGCGGGGCTGAAAACCCCAGCCAGGGGCCTGGGAGCCTGGTGCTCTCCGTGTGGCGCTGAATCTGGGCGGCCAAGCAACCGCTGGAGGAGCCCTGCAGTTGCCCTTCCCTTCCCTCTGACAGAATTCTCACTGCTGGAGCCCTTGGCAGTGTGCAACCCACCAGCCCCTAAGCTCTCCTTAAGGAGGACTGGGACCTAAGTGCAAAGGCAAGGCAGGATTGGAGCTGAGGCAAGAAAGGCGCCAGTGGCGACTCCCAGGCTCCTGCTGCCTGCTCCTTCCTGGAGAGGCAGCCTAAAAGCAAGGCAAGTCTGGGCAAGGCTAGCCCGGCAGAGCAGCCTCGCGCCAGGAACTCTGCCAGATCGGGGCTCTGAGCAGAGCTAGAGCTCTGCCGTACTGGAGGCGCACTTAGCTCCGTGCAAGCAGGGCTTTCAACTTGACGGGGCTGGCTGCCTCCTCTTCCCCCGAGGAGGCTCGCTTCCCTGCTGGCTGTGCACTCGCCTATCAGGCGGGGCGCAGGGCTCCTCCAGCAGGTCTTGCCTCAGGGGCTGCTTCCCCTGAGTTGGGGCTGTGGGCAGGAACCCAGACACGCAGGATCAGGCAGGCCCAACCACCTGCACATGTCTCTGCTGGGAGGAGAGTGCTAGGGAACCTACGTCTGTCATACACTTTCTGGGCACCCAAGGAATCAGCCTCCGTGTGTGCGGGGCTGAAAACCCAGCCAGGGGCCCTGGGAGCCTGGTGCTCTCGGTGCGGCGCTGATTCTAGGCGGCCTAGAAACCGCTGGAGGAGCCCTGCAGTTGCCCTTCCTTCCCTCTGACAGAGCTCTCACTGCTGAAGCCCTTGGCAGTGTGCAACCCACCACCCCTAAGCCCTCCCCAACGACGCCTGGCACCTATGTGCAAAGGCAAGGCAGGATTGGAGCTGAGGCAAGGAAGGCACCAGTGGCGTCTCCCAGGCTCGCTCAGACAGCTCCTTCCTGGGGAGGGAGCCTAAAAGCAAGGCAAGTCTGGGCAAGGCGAGCCCCCGGCCGAGCAGCCTCGCGCCAGAAACTCTGCCAGATCGGGGCTCTGAGCAGAGCTAGAGCTCTGCCGTACTGGAGGCCCACTTAGCTCCGTGCAAGCAGGGCTTTCCTCTTGACTGGGCTCGGCTGCCTCCTCTTCTCCCGAGGAGGCTCGCTACACTGCTGGCTGTGCTCTCGCCTATCAGGCGGGCGCGCAGGGCTCCTCCAGCAGGTCTTGCCTCAGGGGCTGCTTCCCTGAGTTGAGGCTGTGGGCGGGAACCCAGACACGCAGGATAAGGCCCCAACCACCTGCACATGTCTCTGCTGGGGAGGAGAGTGCTAGGGAACCTACGTCTCTCACACACTTTCTAGGCACCCGGAGTCAGCCTCTGGGAGTGTGGGGATGCAAAACCCAGCCAGGGGCCCTTGGAACCTGGTGCTCTCCGTGCGGAGCTTTGTCTGGGCGGCCAAGGAACCGCTGAAGGAGCCCTGCTGTTGCCCTTCGCTTCCCTCTGACAGAGCTTTCACTGCTGGAGCCCTTGGCAGTGTGCAACCACCAGCCCCTAAGCCCTCCTCAAGGACGCTTGGGACCTAAGTGCAAAGGCAAGGCAGGGGTAGAGCTGAAGCCAGGAAGGCGCCAGTGGCGTTTCCGAGCCTCACACAGCCTGCTCCTTCCTGGGGAGGGAGCCTTAAAGCAAGGCAAGTCTGCGCAAGGCTCGCCTATGGCAGAGCATCTTGGTGCCAGGAACTCTGCCAGATCGGGCCTCTGAACAGAGCTAGAGATCTGCCGTACTGGAGTCGCACTTAGCTTCGTGTAAGCAGGGATTTCAGCTTGACGGGGACTTGCTGCCTCCTCTTCCCCCCGAGGAGGCTCGCTTCCCTGCTGGCTGTGCACTCGCCTATCAGGCGGGGGCGCAGGGCTCCTCCAGCAGGTCTTGCCTCAGGGGCTGCTTCCCCTGAGTTGGGGCTGTGGGCAGGAACCCAGACACGCAGGATCAGGCCCCAAACACCTGCACATGTCTCTGCTGGGGAGGAGAGTGCTAGGGAACCTACGTCTGTCATACACTTTCTGGGCACCCAAGGAATCAGCCTCCGTGTGTGCGGGGCTGAAAACCCCAGCCAGGGGCCCTGGGAGCCTGGTGCTCTCCGTGTGGCGCTGAATCTGGGCGGCCAAGCAACCGCTGGAGGAGCCCTGCAGTTGCCCTTCCTTTCCCTCTGACAGAATTCTCACTGCTGGAGCCCTTGGCAGTGTGCAACCCACCAGCCCTAAGCTCTCCTTAAGGAGGACTGGGACCTAAGTGCAAAGGCAAGGCAGGATTGGAGCTGAGGCAAGAAAGGCGCCAGTGGCGACTCCCAGGCTCCTGCTGCCTGCTCCTTCCTGGAGAGGCAGCCTAAAAGCAAGGCAAGTCTGGGCAAGGCTAGCCCCCGGCAGAGCAGCCTCGCGCCAGGAACTCTGCCAGATCGGGGCTCTGAGCAGAGCTAGAGCTCTGCCGTACTGGAGGCGCACTTAGCTCCGTGCAAGCAGGGCTTTCAACTTGACGGGGCTGGGCTGCCTCCTCTTCCCCCGAGGAGGCTCGCTTCCCTGCTGGCTGTGCACTCGCCTATCAGGCGGGGCGCAGGGCTCCTCCAGCAGGTCTTGCCTCAGGGGCTGCTTCCCCTGAGTTGGGGCTGTGGCAGGAACCCAGACACGCAGGATCAGGCCCCAACCACCTGCACATGTCTCTGCTGGGGAGGAGAGTGCTAGGGAACCTACGTCTGTCATACACTTTCTGGGCACCCAAGGAATCAGCCTCCGTGTGTGCGGGGCTGAAAACCCCAGCCAGGGGCCCTGGGAGCCTGGTGCTCTCGGTGCGGCGGCTGATTCTAGGCGGCCTAGAAACCGCTGGAGGAGCCCTGCAGTTGCCCTTCCCTTCCCTCTGACAGAGCTCTCACTGGCTGAAGCCCTTGGCAGTGTGCAACCCACCACCCCCTAAGCCCTCCCCAACGACGCCTGGCACCTATGTGCAAAGGCAAGGCAGGATTGGAGCTGAGGCAAGGAAGGCACCAGTGGGCGTCTCCCAGCGCTCGCTCAGACAGCTCCTTCCTGGGGAGGGAGCCTAAAGGCAAGGCAAGTCTGGCAAGGCGAGCCCCGGCCGAGCAGCCTCGCGCCAGAAACTCTGCCAGATCGGGGCTCTGAGCAGAGCTAGAGCTCTGCCGTACTGGAGGCCCACTTAGCTCCGTGCAAGCAGGGCTTTCCTCTTGACTGGGCTCGGCTGCCTCCTCTTCTCCCCGAGGAGGCTCGCTACACTGCTGGCTGTGCTCTCGCCTATCAGGCGGGCGCGCAGGGCTCCTCCAGCAGGTCTTGCCTCAGGGGCTGCTTCCCCTGAGTTGAGGCTGTGGGCGGGAACCCAGACACGCAGGATAAGGCCCCAACCACCTGCACATGTCTCTGCTGGGGAGGAGAGTGCTAGGGAACCTACGTCTCTCACACACTTTCTAGGCACCCACGGAGTCAGCCTCTGGGAGTGTGGGGATGCAAAACCCAGCCAGGGGCCCTTGGAACCTGGTGCTCTCCGTGCGGAGCTTTGTCTGGGCGGCCAAGGAACCGCTGAAGGAGCCCTGCTGTTGCCCTTCGCTTCCTCTGACAGAGCTTTCACTGCTGGAGCCCTTGGCAGTGTGCAACCCACCAGCCCCTAAGCCTCCTCAAGGACGCTTGGGACCTAAGTGCAAAGGCAAGGCAGGGGTAGAGCTGAAGCCAGGAAGGCGCCAGTGGCGTTTCCGAGCCTCACACAGCCTGCTCCTTCCTGGGGAGGGAGCCTTAAAGCAAGGCAAGTCTGCGCAAGGCTCGCCTATGGCAGAGCATCTTGGTGCCAGGAACTCTGCCAGATCGGGCCTCTGAACAGAGCTAGAGATCTGCCGTACTGGAGTCGCACTTAGCTTCGTGTAAGCAGGGATTTCAGCTTGACGGGGACTTGCTGCCTCCTCTTCCCCCGAGGAGGCTCGCTTCCCTGCTGGCTGTGCACTCGCCTATCAGGCGGGGGCGCAGGGCTCCTCCAGCAGGTCTTGCCTCAGGGGCTGCTTCCCCTGAGTTGGGGCTGTGGGCAGGAACCCAGACACGCAGGATCAGGCCCAAACACCTGCACATGTCTCTGCTGGGGAGGAGAGTGCTAGGGAACCTACGTCTGTCATACACTTTCTGGGCACCCAAGGAATCAGCCTCCGTGTGTGCGGGGCTGAAAACCCCAGCCAGGGGCCCTGGGAGCCTGGTGCTCTCCGTGTGGCGCTGAATCTGGGCGGCCAAGCAACCGCTGGAGGAGCCCTGCAGTTGCCCTTCCCTTCCCTCTGACAGAATTCTCACTGCTGGAGCCCTTGGCAGTGTGCAACCCACCAGCCCCTAAGCTCTCCTTAAGGAGGACTGGGACCTAAGTGCAAAGGCAAGGCAGGATTGGAGCTGAGGCAAGAAAGGCGCCAGTGGCGACTCCCAGGCTCCTGCTGCCTGCTCCTTCCTGGAGAGGCAGCCTAAAAGCAAGGCAAGTCTGGGCAAGGCTAGCCCCCGGCAGAGCAGCCTCGCGCCAGGAACTCTGCCAGATCGGGGCTCTGAGCAGAGCTAGAGCTCTGCCGTACTGGAGGCGCACTTAGCTCCGTGCAAGCAGGGCTTTCAACTTGACGGGGCTGGGCTGCCTCCTCTTCCCCCGAGGAGGCTCGCTTCCCTGCTGGCTGTGCACTCGCCTATCAGGCGGGGCGCGCAGGGCTCCTCCAGCAGGTCTTGCCTCAGGGGCTGCTTCCCCTGAGTTGGGGCTGTGGGCAGGAACCCAGACACGCAGGATCAGGCCCCAAACACCTGCACATGTCTCTGCTGGGGAGGAGAGTGCTAGGGAACCTACGTCTGTCATACACTTTCTGGGCACCCAAGGAATCAGCCTCCGTGTGTGCGGGGCTGAAAACCCCAGCCAGGGGCCCTGGGAGCCTGGTGCTCTCGTGCGGCGCTGATTCTAGGCGGCCAGAAACCGCTGGAGGAGCCCTGCAGTTGCCCTTCCCTTCCCTCTGACAGAGCTCTCACTGCTGAAGCCCTTGGCAGTGTGCAACCCACCACCCCCTAAGCCCTCCAAGGACGCCTGGGACCTAAGTGCAAAGGCAAGGCAGGATTGGAGCTGAGGCAAGGAAGGCGCCAGTGGCGTCTCCCAGGCTCGCTCAACAGCTCCTTCCTGGGGAGGGAGCCTAAAAGCAAGGCAAGTCTGGGCAAGGCGAGCCCCCGGCCGAGCAGCCTCGCGCCAGAACTCTGCCAGATCGGGGCTCTGAGCAGAGCTAGAGCTCTGCCGTACTGGAGGCGCACTTAGCTCCGTGCAAGCAGGGCTTTCCTTGACGGGGCTGGGCTGCCTCCTCTTCCCCGAGGAGGCTCGCTTCCTGCTGGCTGTGCACTCGCCTATCAGGCGGGGGCGCAGGGCTCCTCCAGCAGGTCTTGCCTCAGGGGCTGCTTCCCCTGAGTTGGGCTGTGGGCGGGAACCCAGACACGCAGGATCAGGCCCCAACACCTGCACATGTCTCTGCTGGGGAGGAGAGTGCTAGGGAACCTACGTCTGTCATACACTTTCTGGGCACCCAAGGAATCAGCCTCCGGGTGTGGGGCTGAAACCCAGCCAGGGGCCCTGGGAGCCTGGTGCTCTCCGTGCGGCGCTGATTCTGGGCGGCCAAGAACCGCTGGAGGAGCCCTGCAGTTGCCCTTCCTTCCTCTGACAGAGCTTTCACTGCTGGAGCCCTTGGCAGTGTGCAACCCCCACCCCTAAGCCTCCTCAAGGAGGACGGGACCTAAGTGCAAAGGCAAGGCAGGGGTGGAGCTGAGGCAAGGAAGGCGCCAGTGGCGTTCCCAGGCTCGCTGCCTGCTCCTTCCTGGGGAGGGAGCCTAAAAGCAAGGCAAGTCTGGGCAAGGCTCGCCCCCGGCAGAGCAGCCTTGAACTCTGCCAGATCGGGGCTCTGGCAGAGCTAGAGCTCTGCCGTACTGGAGGCGCACTTAGCTCGTGCAAGCAGGGCTTTCAGCTTGACGGGGCTGGGCTGCCTCCTCTTCCCCGAGGAGGCTCGCTTCTGCTGGCTGTGCACTCGCCTATCAGGCGGGGCGCAGGGCTCCTCCAGCAGGTCTTGCCTCAGGGGCTGCTTCCCTGAGTTGGGGCTGTGGGCGGAACCCAGACACGCAGGATCAGGCCCCAAACACCTGCACATGTCTCTGCTGGGGAGGAGAGTGCTAGGGAACCTACGTCTGTCATACTTTCTGGGCACCCAAGGAATCAGCCTCCGTGTGTGGGGCTGAAAACCCCAGCCAGGGGCCCTGGAGCCTGGTGCTCTCCGTGCGGGCTGAATCTGGGCGGCCAAGCAACCGCTGGAGGAGCCCTGCAGTTGCCCTTCCCTTCCCTCTGACAGAGCTTCTCACTGCTGGAGCCCTTGGCAGTGTGCAACCCACCAGCCCTAAGCCCTCCTTAAAGGAGGCTGGGACCTAAGTGCAAAGGCAAGGCAGGATTGGAGCTGAGGCAAGGAAGGCGCCAGTGGCGTCTCCCAGGCTCCTGCTGCCTGCTCCTTCCTGGGAGGGAGCCTAAAAGCAAGGCAAGTCTGGGCAAGGCTAGCCCCCGGCAGAGCAGCCTCGCGCCAGGAACTCTGCCAGATCGGGGCTCTGAGCAGAGCTAGAGCTCTGCCGTACTGGAGGCGCACTTAGCTCCGTGCAAGCAGGGCTTTCACTTGACGGGGCTGGCTGCCTCCTCTTCCCCGAGGAGGCTCGCTTCCTGCTGGCTGTGCTTCGCCTATCAGGCGGGGGGCGCAGGGCTCCTCCAGCAGGTCTTGCCTCAGGGGCTGCTTCCCCTGAGTTGGGGCTGTGGGCGGGAACCCAGACACGCAGGATCAGGCCCAACACCTGCACATGTCTCTGCTGGGGAGGAGAGTGCTAGGGAACCTACGTCTCTCATACACTTTCTAGGCACCAAGGAATCAGCCTCCGTGTGTGTGGGGCTGAAAACCCAGCCAGGGGCCCTGGGAGCCTGGTGCTCTCCGTGCGGCGCTTTGTCTGGGCGGCCAAGAACCGCTGAAGGAGCCCTGCTTTGCCCTTCCTTTCCCTCTGACAGAGCTTTCACTGCTGGAGCCCTTGGCAGTGTGCAACCCACCAGCCCCTAAGCCCTCCTCAAGGACGCTTGGGACCTAAGTGCAAAGGCAAGGCAGGATAGAGCTGAGGCCAGGAAGGCGCCAGTGGCGTTTCCCAGCCTCACACAGCCTGCTCCTTCCTGGGGAGGGCCTAAAAGCAAGGCAAGTCTGGGCAAGGCTCGCCGGCAGAGCATCTTGGCGCCAGGAACTCTGCCAGATCGGGCCTCTGAGCAGAGCTAGAGCTCTGCCGTACTGGAGGCGCACTTAGCTCGTGCAAGCAGGGCTTTCAGCTTGACGGGGCTTGCTGCCTCCTCTTCCCCCGAGGAGGCTCGCTTCCCTGCTGGCTGTGCACTCGCCTATCAGGCGGGGCGCAGGGCTCCTCCAGCAGGTCTTGCCTCAGGGGCTGCTTCCCCTGAGTTGGGGCTGTGGGCAGGAACCCAGACACGCAGGATCAGGCCCCCAAACACCTGCACATGTCTCTGCTGGGGAGGAGAGTGCTAGGGAACCTACGTCTGTCATACACTTTCTGGGCACCAAGGAATCAGCCTCCGTGTGTGCGGGGCTGAAAACCCCAGCCAGGGGCCCTGGAGCCTGGTGCTCTCCGTGTGCGGCTGAATCTGGGCGGCCAAGAACCGCTGGAGGAGCCCTGCAGTTGCCCTTCCTTCCCTCTGACAGAACTCACTGCTGGAGCCCTTGGCAGTGTGCAACCCACCAGCCCCCTAAGCTCTCCTTAAGGAGGCTGGGACCTAAGTGCAAAGGCAAGGCAGGATTGGAGCTGAGGCAAGAAAGGCGCCAGTGGCGACTCCCAGGCTCCTGCTGCCTGCTCCTTCCTGGGAGGGAGCCTAAAAGCAAGGCAAGTCTGGGCAAGGCTAGCCCCCGGCAGAGCAGCCTCGCGCCAGGAACTCTGCCAGATCGGGGCTCTGAGCAGAGCTAGAGCTCTGCCGTACTGGAGGCGCACTTAGCTCCGTGCAAGCAGGGCTTTCAACTTGACGGGGCTGGGCTGCCTCCTCTTCCCCCGAGGAGGCTCGCTTCCCTGCTGGCTGTGCACTTCGCCTATCAGGCGGGGCGCAGGGCTCCTCCAGCAGGTCTTGCCTCAGGGGCTGCTTCCCTGAGTTGGGGCTGTGGGCAGGAACCCAGACACGCCAGGATCAGGCCCCAAACACCTGCACATGTCTCTGCTGGGGAGGAGAGTGCTAGGGAACCTACGTCTCTCATACACTTTCTAGGCACCCAAGGAATCAGCCTCTGGTGTGTGGGGCTGAAAACCCAGCCAGGGGCCCTTGGAACCTGGTGCTCTCCGTGCGGCGCTGATCTGGGCGGCCAAGGAACCGCTGAAGGAGCCCTGCAGTTGCCCTTCCTTCCCTCTGACAGAGCTCTCACTGCTGGAGCCCTTGGCAGTGTGCAACCCACCAGCCCCTAAGCCTCCTCAAGGACGCTGGGACCTAAGTGCAAAGGCAAGGCAGGAGAGCTGAGCAGGAAGGCGCCAGTGGCGTCTCCGGCCTCACACAGCCTGCTCCTTCCTGGGGAGGGAGCCTAAAAGCAAGGCAAGTCTGGCAAGGCTCGCCGGCAGAGCATCTTGGCCAGGAACTCTGCCAGATCGGGGCTCTGAGCAGAGCTAGAGCTCTGCCGTACTGGAGGCGCACTTAGCTCGTGCAAGCAGGGCTTTCAGCTTGACGGGGCTGGCTGCTCCTCTTCCCCCGAGGAGGCTCGCTTCCCTGCTGGCTGTGCACTCGCCTATCAGGCGGGGGCGCAGGGCTCCTCCAGCAGGTCTTGCCTCAGGGGCTGCTTCCCTGAGTTGGGGCTGTGGGCAGGAACCCAGACACGCAGGATCAGGCCCAACCCACCTGCACATGTCTCTGCTGGGGAGGAGAGTGCTAGGGAACCTACGTCTGTCATACACTTTCTAGGCACCCAGGAATCAGCCTCTGTGTGTGGGGCTGAAAACCCAGCCAGGGGCCCTGGAGCCTGGTGCTCTCCGTGTGGCGCTGAGTCTGGGCGGCCAAGCAACCGCTGAGGAGCCCTGCAGTTGCCTTTCGCCCTCTGACAGAATCTCACTGCTGGAGCCCTTGGCAGTGTGCAACCCACCAGCCCCTAAGCCTCCTTAAGGAGCTGGGACCTAAGTGCAAAGGCAAGGCAGGGGAAGAGCTGAGGCAAGGAAGGCGCCAGTGGCGTCTCCCAGCTCACACAGCTGCTCTTCCTGGGAGGAGCCTAAAAGCAAGGTAAGTCTGGGCAAGGCTCGCCCATGGCAGAGCAGCCTCGCGACGGAACTCTGCCAGATCGGGGCTCTGAGCAGAGCCAGAAGCTCTGCCGTACTGGAGGCGCACCTAGCTCCCTGCAAGGAGGGCTTCAAACCCCAAACAATGAAACCATACCCCAACCCCGAACCACATACCCAAACATGGAACCCGAACCCCAAACCCCATATCCTGAATCTGAACCCCTATCCCAACCGCAAACGGCCAACCCTGAACAGGGAACTCCAAACCCCTTACCCGAACTCAAACCCCTAACCCAATCCCCAAACTCCGAACCCAAACACCTAACCCGTACCGTGAACCCCTAACCCTAACCCAAACCCTAACCAGCCCTAAACCCCAAACCCAAACCCGACCCTAAGCCCCGAACCGCAAATCCTGAACACGTAGCCCAAACCCCGAATCCATAACTCCGAACCCAATCCAGAACCCACACCCCGAACCCCAAACCACTAGCCCGAACCCAAACCCAAA
>NW_017217962.1:0-22661 GCF_001704415.2 Capra hircus | reverse complement strand
GGAAGCGTGACACTGCTGCTACAGCTCGGGAGGAAAGCGCACGTGCATACCTCTTCTCGAGATGAGGACTGACTCCCCTGGGGAGACTCCAGAAGTACCCCAAGATCCATGTCAGCAGTGGAGAGGAATGCTTAGGTTCCGGCACCGACTCCACACAAGATCTTAGGCCCCGGCATCGACGGAGAGGAATCCCGAGAGGCCCCCGAGCAACTCGCATGGGGACTGGCCTTTCCTGAGGCCACCAGAGCGGGTCCCTGAGGTCCCCGTCGTAAGTCGAGAGCACCTGCCGCAACTCGAGAAAATCCAGGAGGTTCTCCCCTCCAGGCGAGATGAGGCCCTTTCCGCTGAGGCGTTTCGAGGCAAATCACACCTAACCTCTGGAACTTCCAAAGGGTCCTTCACATCCTTGCTGGAACTCAAGAAGTTCCGCAACATTCCCGACTCCACTCGAGAGGAAGCACGAGAGTCCCGCCCACATCCAGAGGAGCCCCGTTTCCGCCTCCTAGCTCGAGAGGAGGGATCCTTTCCCTGCGTGTTCGGGAAAGAATTCCCGGCGTTCCTGTCGCATCTCAAGTGGAGGCGCTCTCCACAGGAAAGGCGAGAGAAACTCCAGGGTCGTGCCACATTCCCAGAGTCCCCAGATGTCTCAGTCCATTCCAGGGAAACCTGTTTTCCCTGCACTGCCTCGACTTTCAAGCTGAGGATCGACTAACACCACGGTGGCATGTGGGACAGCCCTGTGGGAAAGCCTCGTGGGAAAGTCTCGTGGGAAAGCCTCGAGGGATAGCCCCTGATCCCTTGATCCACGCAAAGGGAAGCGTGACACTGCTGCTACAGCTCGGGAGGAATGCGCACGTGCATGCCCCCACTCGAGACGAGGACTGACTCCCCTGGGGAGACTCCAGAAGTACCCCAAGATCCATGTCAGCACTGGAGAGGAATCCTCAAGTTCCGGCACTGAATCCACACAAGGTTTTGGGCCCCAGCATCGACGGGAGAGGAAACCCAAGAGGCCCCCGAGAAGCCCCGAGCAACTTCGCAAGGGGACTTGCCTTTCCTGAGGCCACCAGAGCGGGTCCCTGAGGTCGCCGTCGTAAGTCGAGAGCACCTGCCGCGACTCGAGAAAATCCAGGAGGTTCTCCCGTCCAGGCGAGATGAGGCCCATTTCCGCTGAGGCGTCTCGAGTCTAATCACACCTAAACTCTGGAACTTCCAAAGGGTCCTTCACACCCTTGCTGCAAGTCAAGTAGTTCCCCGACATACCCGACTCCACTCGAGAGGAAGCACGAGAGTCCCGCCCACATCCAGAGGAGCCCCGTTTCCGCCTCCTAGCTCGAGAGGAGGGATCCTTTCCCTGCGTGGTCGGGAAAGAATTCCCGGCGTTCCCGTCGCATCTCAAGTGAAGGCGCTCTCCCCAGGAAAGGCGAGAGGAACTCCAGGGTCGTGCCACATTCCCAGAGTCCCCCAGATGTCTCAGTCCATTCCAGGGAAACCTCTTTTCCCTGCACTGCCTCGACATTCAAGCCGAGGATCGACTCACACCACGGTGGAACGTGGGACAGCCCTGTGGGAAGGCCTCGTGGGAAAGCCTCGAGGGAAAGCCACAGATCCCTTGATGCACGCGAAGGGAAGCGCGACACTGCTGCTACAGCTCGGGAGGAAAGCGCACGTGCATGCCCCCATTCGAGACGAGGACTGACTCCCCTGGGGAGACTCCAGAAGTACCCCAAGATCCATGTCAGCACTGGAGAGGAATCCTCTGGTTCCGGCACCTACTCCACACAAGGTCTTAGGCCCCGGCATCGACGGGAGAGGAATCCCTAGAGGCCCCCGAGCAACTCGCATGGGGACTGGCCTTTCCTGAGGCCAGCAGAGCGGGTCGCTGTGGTCCCCGTCCTAGGTCGAGGGCACCTGCCGACACTCGAGAAAATCCAGGAGGTTCCCCCATCCAGGCGAGATGAGGCCCATTTCCGCTGAGGTGTCTCGAGGCTAATCACACCTAACCTCTGAAACTTCCAAAGGGTCCTTCACACCCTTACTGCAACTCAAGTAGTTCCCCGACATACCCGTCTCCATTCGAGAGGAAGCACGACAGTCCCGCCCACATCCAGAGGAGCCCAGTGTCTGCCTCAAGCTCGAGAGGAGGGATCCTTTCCCTGCGTGGTCGGGAAAGAATTCCCGGCGTTCCCATAGCATGTCAAGAAGAGGCGCTCTCCACAGGAAAGGCGAGAGGAACTCCAGGGTCGTGCCACCATTCCCAGAGTCCCCCACATGTCTCAGTCCATTCCAGGGAAACCTGTTCTCCCTGCAATTCCTCGACTTTCAAGCCCAGGATCGACTCACACCACGGTGGCACGTGGGACAGCCATGTGGGAAATCCTCGTGGGAAAGCCTTGTGGGAAAGCCTCGAGGGAAAGCCACAGATCCCTTGATCCACGCGAATAGAAGTGTGACATTGCTGCTACAGCTGGGGAGAAATGCGCTTATGCATGCCCCCACTCGAGACGAGGACTGACTCCTCTTGGGAGACTCCAGAAGTACCCCAAGATCCATGTCAGCACTGGAGAGGAATCCTCAGGTTCCGGCACCGACTCCACACAAGGTCTTAGGCCCCGGCATCGACGGGAGAGGAATCCCTAGAGGCCCCAGAGCAACTCGCATGGGGAGTGGCCTTTCCTGAGGCCAGCAGAGCGGGTCCGTGTGGTCCCCGTCGTAAGTGGAGAGCACCTGCCGACACTCGAGAAAATCCAGGAGGTTCTACCCTCCAGGCGAGATGAGGCCCGTTTCCGCTGAGGCGTTTCGAGGCAAATCACACCTAACCTCTGGAACTTCCAAAGGGTCCTTCACACCCTTTCTGCAACTCAAGAAGTTCCCCGACATACCCGTCTCCAATTGAGTGGAAGCACGAGAGTTCCGCCCACATCCAAAGGAGCCCCGTTTCGGCCTCCTAGATCGAATGGAGTGATACTTCCCCTGCGTGGTCGGGAACGAATCCCGGCATTCCCGTTGCATCTCAAGAGGAGGCGCTCTCCACAGGAAAGGCGAGAGGAACTCCAGGGTCGTGCCAGCATTCCCAGAGTCCCCCAGATGTCTCAGTCCATTCCAGGGAAACCTGTTTTCCCTTCACTTGCCTCGACTTTCAAGCCGAGGATCGACTCACACCACGGTGGAACGTGGGACAGCCCTGTGGGAAGGCCTCGTGGGAAAGCCTCGAGGGAAAGCCACAGATCCCTTGATCCACACGAAGGGAAGCGTGACAGTGCTGCTACAGCTCGGGAGGAAAGCCCACGTGCATGCCCCCATTCGAGACAAGGACTGACTCCCCTTGGGAGACTCCAGAAGTACCCCAAGATCCATGTCAACACTGGTAGAGGAATCCTCTAGTTCCGGCACCTACTCCACACAAGGTCTTAGGCCCCGGCATCGACGGGAGAGGAATCCCTAGAGGCCCCGGAGCAACTCGCATGGGGACTGGCCTTTCCTGAGGCCAGCAGAGCGGGTCCCTGTGGTCCCCGTCCTACGTCGAGAGCACCTGCCGACACTCGAGAAAATCCAGGAGGTTCCCCCATCCAGGCGAGATGAGGCCCATTTCCGCTGAGGCGTTTCGAGGCTAATCACACCTAACCTCTGGAACTTCCAAAGGGTCCTTCACGCCCTTGCTGCAACTCAAGAAGTTCCCCGACAAACCCGTCTCGACTCGAGAGGAAGCACGAGAGTTCCGCCCACATCCAGAGGAGCCCCGTTTCCGCCTCCTACCTCGAGAGGAGGGATCCTTTCCCTGTGTGGTCGGGAAAGAATTCCCGGCGTTCCCGTCGCATCTCAAGTGGAGGCGCTCTCCACAGGAAAGGCGACAGGAACTCCAGGGTCGTGCCACATTCCCAGAGTCCCCCAGATGTCTCAGTCCATTCCAGGGAAACCTGTTTTCCCTGCACTGCCTCGACTTTGAAACCGAGGATCGACTCACACCACGGTGGCTCGTGGGAGAGCCCTGTGGGAAAGATTCGTGGGAAAGCCTCATGGGAAAGCCTCGAGGGAAAGCCACAGATCCATTGATCCACGCGAAATGAAGCGTGACACTGCTGCTACAGCTCGGGAGAAAAGCGCACGTGCATGCCCCCAATCGGACGAGGACGGACTCCCCGCGGGAGACTCCAGAAGTACCCCAAGATCCATGTCAGCACTGGAGAGGAATCCTCAGGTTCCGGCACCGACTCCACACAAGGTCTGAGGACCCGGCATCGACGGGAGAGGAATCCCGAGAGGCCCCCGAGCAACTTTCAAGGGGACTGGCCTTTCCTGAGGCCACCAGAGCGGGTCCCTGAGGTCCCCGTCGTAAGTCGAGAGCACCTGCCGCAACTCGAGAACATCCAGGAGGTTCTCCCCTCCAGGCGAGAAGAAGCCCAGTTTCCGCTGAGGCGTTTCGAGGCAAATCACACCTAACCTCTGGAACTTCCAAAGGGTCCTTCACACCCTTACTGCAACTCAAGAAGTTCCCCGACATACCCGTCTCCACTCGAGAGGAAGCACGAGAGTCCCGCCCACATCCAGAGGAGCCCCGTTTCAGCCTGCTAGCTCGAGAGGAGGGATCCATTCCCTGCGTGGTCGGGAAAGAATTCCCGACGTTCCCGTCGCATCTCAAGTGGAGGCGCTCTCCACAGGAAAGGCGAAAGGAACTCCAGGGTCGTGCAACCATTCCCAGAGTCCCCCAGATGTCTCAGTCCATTCTAGGGAAACCTGTTTTCCCTGCACTGCCTCGACTTTCAAGCCGAGGATCGACTCACACCACGGTGGCACGTGGGACGGCCCTGTGGGAAAGCCTCGTGGGAAAGCCTCGTGGGAAAGCCTCGAGCGGAAAGCCACAGATCCCTTGATCCACGCGAAGGGAAGCGTGACAGTGCTGCTACAGCTCGGGAGGAAAGCCCACGTGCATGCCCCCATTCGAGACGAGGACTGACTCCCCTGGGGAGACTCCAGAAGTACCCCAAGATCCATGTCAGCACTGGAGAGGAATCCTCTAGTTCCGGCACCTACTCCACACAAGGTCTTAGGCCCCGGCATCGACGGGAGAGGAATCACGAGAGGCCCGGGAGCAACTCGCATGGGGACTGGCCTTTCCTGAGGCCAGCAGAGCGGGTCCCTGTGGTCCCCATCCTAGGTCGAGAGCACCTGCCGACACTCGAGAAAATCCAGGAGGTTCCCCCATCCAGGCGAGATGAGGCCCATTTCCGCTGATGTGTCTCGAGGCTAATCACACCTAACCTCTGAAACTTCCAAAGGGTCCTTCACACCCTTACTGCAACTCAAGTAGTTTCCCCGACATACCCGTCTCCATTCGAGAGGAAGCACGACAGTCCCGCCCACATCCAGAGGAGCCCAGTGTCCGCCTCATAGCTCGAGAGGATGGATCCTTTCCCTGCGTGGTCGGGAAAGAATTCCCGGGGTTCCCATAGCATGTCAAGAAGAGGCGCTCTCCACAGGAAAGGCGAGAGGAACTCCAGGATCGTGCCACATTCCCAGAGACCCCCACATGTCTCAGTCCATTCCAGGGAAACCTGTTCTCCCTGCAATTCCTCGACTTTCAAGCCCAGGATCGACTCACACCATGGTGGCACGTGGGACAGCCATTTGGGATATCCTCGTGGGAAAGCCTTGTGGGAAAGCCTCGAGGGAAAGCCACAGATCCCTTGATCCACGCGAATAGAAGTGTGACATTGCTGCTACAGCTCGGGACAAAAGCGCTCATGCATGCCCCCACTCGAGACGAGGACTGACTCCCCTTGGGAGACTCCAGAAGTACCCCAAGATCCATGTCAGCAATGGAGAGGAATCCTCAGGTTCCGGCACCGACTCCACACAAGGTCTTAGGCCCCGGCATCGACGGGAGAGGAATCCCTAGAGGACCCCGAGCAACTCGCATGGGGAGTGGCCTTTCCTGAGGCCAGCAGAGCGGGTCCGTGTGGTCCCCGTCGTAAGTTGAGAGCACCTGCCGACACTCGAGAAAATCCAGGAGGTTCTCCCCTCCAGGCGAGATGAGGCCCGTTTCCGCTGAAGCGTTTCGAGGCAAATCACACCTAAACTCTGGAACTTCCAAAGGGTCCTTCACACCCTTTCTGCAACTCAAGAAGTTCCCCGACATACCCGTCTCCAATTGAGTGGAAGCACGAGAGTTCCGCACACATCCAAAGGAGCCCCGTTTCGGCCTCCTAGATCGAGTGGAGTGATACTTCCCCTGCGTGGTCGGGAACGAATCCTGGCGTTCCCATCGCATCTCAAGAGGAGGCGCTCTCCACATGAAAGGCGAGAGGGAATCAAGGGTCGTGCCACCATTCCCAGAGTCCCCCAGATGTATCAGTCCAGTTCCTAGGAAACCTGTTTTCCCTGCACTGCCTGGACGTTCAAGCCGAGGATCGACTCACACCACGGTGGCATATGGGACAGCCCTGTGGGAAAGCCTCGTGGGAAAGCCTCGAGGGAAAGCCACAGATCCCTTGATCCACGTGAAGGGAAGCGTGACAGTACTGCTACAGCTCGGGAAGAAAGCGTAGGTGCATGCCCCCTCTCGAGACGAGGACTGACTCCCCTGGGGAGACTCCAGAAGTACCCCAAGATCCATGTCAGCACTGGAGAGGAAACCTCAGGTTCTGGCACCGACTCCACAAAAGGTCTTAGGCCCCAGCATCGACGGGAGAGGAAACCCGAGAGGCCCCCGAGAGGCACCCGAGCAACTCGCATGGGGACTGGCCTTTCCTGAGGCCACCAGAGGGGGTCCCTGAGGTCCCCATCGTAAGTCAAGAGCACCTGCGGCAACTGGATAAAATCCAGGAGGTTCTCCCCTCCAGGCGAGATGAGGCCCATTTCTGCTGAGGTGTCTCGAGGCTAATCACACCTAAACTCTGGAACATTCCAAAGGGTCCTTCACACTCTTGCTGCAACTCAAGAAGTTCCCCGACATACCCGACTCCACTCGAGAGGAAGCACGAGAGTCCCGACCACATCCAGAGGAGCCCCGTTTCCGCCTGCTAGCTCGAGAGGAGGGATCCTTTCCCTGCGTGGTCGGGAAAGAATTCCCGGCGTTCCCGTCGCATCTCAAGTGGAGGCGCTCTCCACAGGAAAGGCGAGAGGATCTCCACGGTCGTGCCACATTCCCAGAGTCCCCCAGATGTGTCAGTCCATTCCAGGGAATCCTGTTTTCCCTGCACTGCCTCGACTTTCAAGCCGAGGATCGACTCACACCACGGTGGCACGTGGGACAGCCCTGTGGGAAAGCCTCGTGGGAAAGCCTCATGGGAAAGCCTCGAGGGAAAGCCCCTGATCCCTTGATCCACGCGAAGGGAAGCGTGACACTGCTGCTACAGCTCGGGAGGAAAGCGCACGTGCATGCCCCCATCTCGAGACGAGGACTGACTCCCCTGGGGAGACTCCAGAAGTACCCCAAGATCCATGTCAGCACTGGAGAGGAATCCTCAGGTTCCGGCACTGACTCCACACAAGGTTTTAGGCCCCAGCATCGACGGGAGAGGAAACCCAAGAGGCCCCCAGAGGCCCCGACAACTCGCAAGGGGACTGGCCTTTCCTGACGGCCACCAGAGCGGGTCCCTGAGGTCGCCCGTCGTAAGTCGAGAGCACCTGCCGCAACTCGAGAAAATCCAGGAGGTTCTCCCGTCCAGGCGAGATGAGGCCCATTTCCGCTGAGGCGTCTCGAGGCTAATCACACCTAAACTCTGGAAACTTCCAAAGGGTCCTTCACACCCTTGCTGGCAACTCAAGAAGTTCCCGACATACCCGACTCCACTCGAGAGGAAGCACGAGAGTCCCGCCCACATCCAGAGGAGCCCCGTTTCCGCCTCCTAGCTCGAGAGGAGGGATCCTTTCCCTGCGTGTTCGGGAAAGAATTCCCGGCGTTCCTGTCGCATCTCAAGTGGAGGCGCTCTCCACAGGAAAGGCGAGAGGAACTCCAGGGTCGTGCCACATTCCCAGAGTCCCCCAGATGTCTCAGTCCATTCCAGGGAAACCTGTTTTCCCTGCACTGCCTCGACTTTCAAGCCGAGGATCGACTCACACCACGGTGGCATGTGGGACAGCCCTGTGGGAAAGCCTCGTGGGAAAGTCTCGTGGGAAAGCCTCGAGGGAAAGCCACTGATCCCTTGATCCACGCGAAGGGAAGCGTGACACTGCTGCTACAGCTCGGGAGGAAAGCACACGTGCATGCCCCCACTCGAGACGAGGACTGACTCCCCTGGGGAGACTCCAGAAGTACCCCAAGATCCATGTCAGCACTGGAGAGGAATCCTCAGGTTCTGGCACCTGACTGCACACAAGGTTTTAGGCCCCAGCATCGATGGGAGAGGAAACCCAAGAGGCCCTCGAGAGGCCCCGAGCAACTCTCAAGGGGACTGGCCTTTCCTGAGGCCACCAGAGCGGGTCCCTGAGGTCCCCGTCGTAAGTCGAGAGCACCTGCCGCAACTCGAGAAAATCCAGGAGGTTCTCCCCTCCAGGCGAGATGAGGCCCATTTCCGCTGAGGCGTCTCGAGGCTAATCACACCTAACCTCTGGAACTTACCAAAGGGTCCTTCACACCCTTGCTGCAACTCAAGAAGTTCCCCGACATACCCGTCTCCACTCGAGAGGAAGCACGAGAGTCCCGCCCACATCCAGAGGAGCCCCGTTTCCGCCTCCTAGCTCGAGAGGAGGGATCCTTTCCCTGCGTGGTCGGGAAAGAATTCCCGGCGTTCCCGTCGCATCTCAAGTGGAGGCGCTCTCCACAGGAAAGGCGAGAAGGAACTCCAGGGTCGTGCCACATTCCCAGAGTCCCCAGATGTCTCAGTCCATTCCAGGGAAACCTGTTTTCCCTGCACTGCCTCGACTTTCAAGGCCGAGGATCGACTCACACCACGGTGGCACGTGGGACAGCCCTGTGGGAAAGCCTCGTGGGAAAGCCTCGTGGGAAAGCCTCCGTGGAAAGCCACCTGATCCCTTGATCCACGCGAAGGGAAGCGCGACACTGCTGCTACAGCTCGGGAGGAAAGCGCACGTGCATGCCCCCACTCGAGACGAGGACTGACTCCCCTGGGGAGACTCCAGAAGTACCCCAAGATCCATGTCAGAACTGGAGAGGAATCCTCAGGTTCCAGGCACCTGACTCCACAGAAGGTCTTAGGCCCCGGCATCGACGGGAGAGGAATCCCGAGAGGCCCCCGAGCAACTCGCATGGGGACTGGCCTTTCCTGAGGCCACCAGAGCGGGTCCATGAGGTCCGCCGTCGTAAGTCGAGAGCACCTGCCGCACCTCGAAAAATTCCAGGAGGTTCTCCCCTCCAGGCGAGATGAGGCCCATTTCCGCTGAGGCATCTCGAGGTTAATTCACACCTAACCTCTGGAACTTCCAAAGGGTCCTTCACACCCTTGCTGCAACTCAAGAAGTTCCCCGACATACCCGTCTCCACTCGAGAGGAAGCACGAGAGTCCCGCCCACATCCAGAGGAGCCCCGTTTCCGCCTCTTAGCTCGGAGAGGAGGGATCCTTTCCCTGCGTGGTCGAGAAAGAATTCCCGGCGTTCCCGTCGCATCTCAAGAGGAGGCGCTCTCCACAGGAAAGGCGAGAGGAACTCCAGGGTCGTGCCACCATTCCCAGAGTCCCCCAGATGTCTCAGTCCATTCCAGGGAAACCTATTTTCCCTGCACTGCCTCGACTCTCAAGCCGAGGATCGACTCACAACACCGTGGCACGTGGGACAGCCCTGTGGGAAAGCCTCGTGGGAAAGCCTCGTGGGAAAGCCTCGAGGGAAAGCCACTGATACCCTTGATCCACGCGAAGGGAAGCATGACACTGCTGCTACAGCTCAGGGAGGAAAGCGCACGGTGCATGCCCCCACTCGAGACGAGGACTGACTCCCCTGGGAGACTCCAGAAGTACCCCAAGATCCATGTCAGCACTGCAGAGGAAACCTCAGATTCCGGCACCGACTCCACACAAGGTCTTAGGCCCCGACATCGACGGGAGAGGAATCCCGAGAGGCCCCCGAGCAACTCGCATGGGGACTGGCCTTTCCTGAGGCCACCAGAGCGGGTCCCTTGAGGTCCCCGTCGTAAGTCGAGAGCAACCTGCCGCAATCTCGAGAAAATCCAGGAGGTTCTCCCCTCCAGGCGAGATGAGGCCCATTTCTGCTGAGGCGTCTCGAGGCTAATCACACCTAATCTCTGGAACTTCCAAAGGGTCCTTCACACCCTTGGCTGCAACTCAAGAAGTTCCCCGACATACCCGTCTCCATTCGAGAGGAAGCACGAGAGTCCCGCCCACATCCAGAGGAGCCCCGTTTCCGCCTACTAGCTCGAGAGGAGGGATCCTTTCCCTGCGTCATCGGGAAAGAAATCCCGGCGTTCCCGTCCCATCTCAAGAGGAGGCGCTCTCCACAGGAAAGGCGAGAGGAACTCCAGGGTCGTGCCACCATTCCCAGAGTCCCCCAGATGTCTCAGTCCATTCCAGGGAAACCTGTTTTCCCTGCACTGCCTTCGACATTTCAAGCCGAGGATCGACTCACACCACGGGTGGCACGTCGGACAGCCCTGTGGGAAAGCCTCGTGGGAAAGCCTCGTGGGAAAGCCTCGAGGGAAAGCCACAGATCCCTTGATCCACGCGAAGGGAAGTGTGACACTGCTGCTACAGCTCCGGAGGAAAGCGCACGTGCATGACCCCCACTCGAGACGAGGACTGACTCCCCTGGGGAGACTCCAGAAGTATCCCAAGATCCATGTCAGCACTGGCAGAGGAATCCTCAGGTTCCGGCACCGACTACCACACAAGGTCTTAGGCCCCGGCATCGACGGGAGAGGAATCCCGAGAGGCCCCGGAGCAACTCCCATGGGGACTGGCCTTTCCTGATGGTCCACCAGAGCGGGTCCCTGAGGTCCCCGTCGTAAGTCGAGAGCACCTGCCGCAACTCGAGAAAATCCAGGAGGTTTTCCCCTCCAAGGCGAGATGAGGCCCATTGTCCGCTGAGGAGTCTACGAGCTAATCACACCTAACCTCTGGAACTTCCAAACGGTCATTCACACCCTTGCTGCAACTCAAAGAAGTTCCCCGACATACCCGTCTCCACTCGAGAGGAAGCACGAGAGTCCCGCTCACATCCAGAGGAGCCCCGTTTCCGCTCCTAGCTCGAGAGGAGGGATCCTTTCCCTGCGTGGTCAGGAAAGAATTCCCGGGTTCCCATAGCATTCTCAAGAGGAGGCGCTCTCCACAGGAAAGGCGAGAGGAATTCCGAGGGTCGTGCCACCATTCCCAGAGTCCCCCAGATTTCTCAGTCCATTCCAGGGAAAACTGTTTTCCCTGCACTGCCTCGACTTTCAAGCCGAGGATCGACTCACACCACGGTGGCACGTGGGACAGCCCTGTGGGAAAGCCTCGTGGGAAAGCCTCGTGGGAAAGCCTCGAGGGAAAGCCACATGATCCCTTGATCCACGCGAAGGGAAGCGTGACACTGCTGCTACAGCTCGGGAGGAAAGCGCACGTGCATGCCACCACTTCGAGACGAGGACTGACTCCCCTGGGGTAGACTCCAGAAGTACCCCAAGATCCATGTCAGCACTGGAGAGGAATCCTCAGGTTTTGCCACAGACTCCACATCAAGATCTTAGGCCCCGGCATTCGACGGGAGAGGAAACCCGAGAGGCCCCCGAGCAACTCGCATGGGGACTGGCCTTTCCTGAGGCCACCAGAGCGGGTCCCTGAGGTCCCCTGTCGTAAGTCGAGAGCACCTGCCGCAACTCGAGAAAATCCAGGAGGTTCTCCCCTCCAGGCGAGATGAGGCCCCATTTCCGCTGAGGCGTCTCGAGGCTAATCACACCTAACCTCTGGAACTTCCAAAGGGTCCTTCACACCCTTGCTGCAACTCAAGAAGTTCCCCGACATACCCGTCTCCACTCGAGAGGAAGCACGAGAGTCCCGCCCACATCCAGAGGAGCCCCGTTTCCAGCCTCCTAGCTCGAGAGGAGGGATCCTTTCCCTGCGTGGTCGGGAAAGAATTCCCGGCGTTCCCGTCGCATCTCAAGAGGAGGCGCTCTCCACAGGAAAGGCGAGAGGAACTCCAGGGTCGTGCCACCATTCCCAGAGTCCCCCAGATGTCTCAGTCCATTCCAGGGAAACCTGTTTTCCCTGCACTGCCTCGACTTTCAAGCCGAGGATCGACTCACACCACCGGTGGCACGTGGGACAGCCCTGTGGGAAAGCCTCGTGGGAAAGCCTCATGGGAAAGCCTCGAGGGAAAGCCCACAGATCCCTTGAATCCACTGCGAAGGGAAGCGTGACACTGCTGCTACAGCTCGGGAGGAAAGCGCACGTGCATGCCCCCACTCGAGACGAGGACTGACTCCCCTGGGGAGACTCCAGAAGTACCCCAAGATCCATGTCAGCACTGGAGAGGAATCCTCAGGTTCCGGCACCGACTCCACACAAGGTCTTAGGCCCCGGCATCGACGGGAGAGGAATCCCGAGAGGCCCCCGAGCAACTCGCATGGGGACTGGCCTTTCCTGAGGCCACCAGAGCGGGTCCCTGAGGTCCCCGTCGTAAGTCGAGAGCACCTGCCGCAACTCGAGAAAATCCAGGAGGTTCTCCCCTCCAGCCGAGATGAGGCCCATTTCCGCTGAGGCGTCTCGAGGTCTAATCACACCTAACATCTGGAACTTCCAAAGGGTCCTTCACACCCTTGCTGCAACTCAAGAAGTTCCCCGACATACCCGTCTCCACTCGAGAGGAAGCACGAGAGTCCCGCCCACATCCAGAGGAGCCCCGTTTCCGCCTCCTAGCTCGAGAGGAGGGATCCTTTCCCTGCTGTGGTCGGGAAAGAATTCCCGGCGTTCCCGTCGCATCTCAAGAGGAGGCAGCTCTCCACAGGAAAGGCGAGAGGAACTCCAGGGTCGTGCCACCATTCCCAGAGTACCCCCAGATGTCTCAGTCCATTCCAGGGAAACCTGTTTTCCCTGCACTGCCTCGACTTTCAAGCCGAGGATCGACTCACACCACGGTGGCACGTGGGACAGCCCTGTGGGAAAGCCTCGTGGGAAAGCCTCGAGGGAAAGCCACAGATCCCTTGATCCACGCGAAGGGAAGCGTGACACTGCTGCTACAGCTCGGGAGGAAAGCGCACGTGCATGCCCCCACTCGAGACGAGGACTGACTCCCCTGGGGAGACTCCAGAAGTACCCCAAGATCCATGTCAGCACTGGAGAGGAATCCTCAGGTTCCGGCACCGACTCCACACAAGGTCTTAGGCCCCGGCATCGACGGGAGAGGAATCCCGAGAGGCCCCCGAGCAACTCGCATGGGGACTGGCCTTTCCTGAGGCCACCAGAGCGGGTCCCTGAGGTCCCCGTCGTAAGTCGAGAGCACCTGCCGCAACTCGAGAAAATCCAGGAGGTTCTCCCCTCCAGGCGAGATGAGGCCCATTTCCGCTGAGGCGTCTCGAGGCTAATCACACCTAACCTCTGGAACTTCCAAAGGGTCCTTCACACCCTTGCTGCAACTCAAGAAGTTCCCCGACATACCCGTCTCCACTCGAGAGGAAGCACGGAGAGTCCCGCCACATCCAGAGGAGCCCCGTTTCCGCCTCCTAGCTCGAGAGGAGGGATCCTTTCCTGCGTGGTCGGAGAAAGAATTTCCCGGCGTTCCCGTCGCATCTCAAGAGGAGGCGCTCTCCACAGGAAAGGCGAGAGGAACTCCATGGTCGTGCCACCATTCCCAGAGTCCCCCAGATGTCTCAGTCCATTCCAGGGAAACCTGTTTTCCCTGCACTGCCTCGACTTTCAAGCCGAGGATCGACTCAACACCACGGTGGCACGTGGGACAGCCCTGTGGGAAAGCCTCGTGGGAAAGCCTGGGAAGCATCGGGAAAGCCTCGAGGGAAAGCCACATGATACCCTTGATCCACGCGAAGGAAGCGTGACACTGCTGCTACAGCTCGGGAGGAAAGCGCACGTGCATGCCCCCACTCGAGACGAGGACTGACTCCCCTGGGGAGACTCCAGAAGTACCCCAAGATCCATGTCAGCACTGGAGAGGAAATCCTCAGGTTCCGGCACCGACTCCACACAAGGTCTTAGGCCCCGAGCATCGACGGGAGAGGAATCCCGAGAGGCCCCCGAGCAACTCGCATGGGGACTGGCCTTTCCTGAGGCCACCAGAGCGGGTCCTGAGGTCCCCGTCGTAAGTCGAGAGCACCTGCCGCAACTCGAGAAAATCCAGGAGGTTCTCCCCTCCAGGCGAGATGAGGCCCATTTCTGCTGAGGCGTCTCGAGGCTAATCACACCTAACCTCTGGAACTTCCAAAGGGTCCTTCACACCCTTGCTGCAACTCAAGAAGTTCCCCGACATACCCGTCTCCACTCGAGAGGAAGCACGAGAGTCCCGCCCACATCCAGAGGAGCCCCGTTTCCGCCTCTAGCTCGAGAGGAGGGATCCTTTCCCTGCGTGTCGGGAAAGAATTCCCGGCGTTCCCGTCGCATCTCAAGAGGAGGCGCTCTCCACAGGAAAGGCGAGAGGAACTCCAGGGTCGTGCCACCATTCCCAGAGTCCCCCAGATGTCTCAGTCCATTCCAGGGAAACCTGTTTTCCCTGCACTGCCTCGACTTTCAAGCCGAGGATCGACTCACACCACGGTGGCACGTGGGACAGCCCTGTGGGAAAGCCTCGTGGGAAAGCCTCGTGGGAAAGCCTCGAGGGAATAGCCACAGATCCCTTGATCCACGCGAAAGGGAAGCGTGACACTGCTGCTACAGCTCGGGAGGAAAGCGCACGTGCATGCCCCCACTCGAGACGAGGACTGACTCCCCTGGGGAGACTCCAGAAGTACCCCAAGATCCATGTCAGCACTGGAGAGGAATCCTCAGGTTCCGCACCGACTCCACACAAGTCTTAGGCCCCGGCATCGACGGGAGAGGAATCCCGAGAGGCCCCCGAGCAACTCGCATGGGGACTGGCCTTTCCTGAGGCCACCAGAGCGGGTCCCTGAGGTCCCCGTCGTAAGTCGAGAGCACCTGCCGCAACTCGAGAAAATCCAGGAGGTTCTCCCCTCCAGGCGAGATGAGGCCCATTTCCGCTGAGGCGTCTCGAGGCTAATCACACCTAACCTCTGGAACTTCCAAAAGGGTCCTTCACACCCTTGCTGCAACTCAAGAAGTTCCCCGACATACCCGTCTCCACTCGAGAGGAAGCACGAGAGTCCGCCCACATCCAGAGGAGCCCCGTTTCCGCCTCCTAGCTCGAGAGGAGGGATCCTTTCCCTGCGTGGTCGGGAAAGAATTCCCGGCGTTCCCGTCGCATCTCAAGAGGAGGCGCTCTCCACAGGAAAGGCGAGAGGAACTCCAGGGTCGTGCCACATTCCCAGAGTCCCCCAGATGTCTCTCAGTCCATTCCAGGGAAACCTGTTTTCCCTGCACTGCCTCGACTTTCAAGCCGAGGATCGACTCACACCACGGTCAGTGGGACAGCCTGGGAACAGCCCTCGTGGGAAGCCTCGTGGGAAAGCCTCGAGGGAAAGCCCACTAGATCCCTTGATCCACGCGAAGGAAGCGTGACACTGCTGCTACAGCTCGGGAGGAAAGCGCACGTGCATGCCCCCACTCGAGACGAGGACTGACTCCCCTGGGAGACTCCAGAAGTACCCCAAGATCCATGTCAGCACTGGAGAGGAATCCTCAGGTTCCGGCACCTGACTCCACACAAGGTCTTAGGCCCGGCATCGACGGGAGAGGAAATCCCGAGAGCCCCGGAGCAACTCGCATGGGGACTGGCCTTTCCTGAGGCCACCAGAGCGGGTCCCTGAGGTCCCCGTCGTAAGTCGAGAGCACCTGCCGACAACTCGAGAAAATCCAGGAGGTTCTCCCCTCCAGGCGAGATGAGGCCCATTTCCGCTGAGGCGTCTCGAGGCTAATCACACCTAAACCTCTGGAACTTCCAAAGGGTCCTTCACACCCTTGCTGCAACTCAAGAAGTTCCCCGACATACCCGTCTCCACTCGAGAGGAAGCACGAGAGTCCCGCCCACATCCAGAGGAGCCCCGTTTCCGCCTCCTAGCTCGAGAGGAGGGATCCTTTCCCTGCGTGGTCGGGAAAGAATTCCCGGCGTTCCCGTCGCATCTCAAGATGGAGGCGCTCTCCACAGGAAAGGCGAGAGGAACTCCAGGGTCGTGCCACCATTCCCAGAGTCCCCCAGATGTCTCAGTCCATTCCAGGGAAACCTGTTTTCCTGCACTGCCTCGACTTTCAAGCCGAGGATCGACTCACACCACGGTGGCATCGTGGGACAGCCCTGTGGGAAAGCCTCGTGGGAAAGCCTCGTGGGAAAGCCTCGAGGGAAAGCCACAGATCCCTTGATCCACGCGAAGGAAGCGTGACACTGCTGCTACAGCTCGGGAGGAAAGCGCACGTGCATGCCCCCACTCGAGACGAGGACTGACTCCCCTGGGGAGACTCCAGAAGTACCCCAAGATCCATGTCAGCACTGGAGAGGAATCCTCCAGGTTCCGGCACCGACTCCACACAAGGTCTTAGGCCCCAGCATCGACGGGAGAGGAATCCCGAGAGGCCCCAGAGCAACTCGCATGGGGACTGGCCTTTCCTGAGGCCACCAGAGCGGGTCCCTGAGGTCCCCAGTCGTAAGTCGAGAGCACCTGCCGCAACTCGAGAAAATCCAGGAGGTTCTCCCCTCCAGGCGAGATGAGGCCCATTTCCGCTGAGGCGTCTCGAGGCTAATCACACCTAACTCTGGAACTTCCAAAGGGTCCTTCACACCCTTGCTGCAACTCAAGAAGTTCCCGACATACCCGTCTCCACTCGAGAGGAAGCACGAGAGTCCCGCACCACATCCAGAGTGAGCCCCGTTTCCGCCTCCTAGCTCGAGAGGAGGGATCCTTTCCCCTGCGTGTCGGGAAAGAATTCCCGGCGTTCCGTCGCATCTCAAGAGGAGGCGCTCTCCACAGGAAAGGCGAGACGAACTCCAGGGTCGTGCCACCATTCCCAGAGTCCCCCAGATGTCTCAGTCCATTCCAGGGAAACCTGTTTTCCCTGCACTGCCTCGACTTTCAAGCCGAGGATCGACTCACACCACGGTGGCACGTGGGACAGCCCTGTGGGAAAGCCTCGTGGGAAAGCCTCGATGGGAAAGCCTTCGAGGGGAAAGCCCACTAGATCCCTTGATCCACGCGAAGGGAAGCGTGACACTGCTGCTACAGCTCGGGAGGAAAGCGCACGTGCATGCCCCCACTCGAGACGAGGACTGACTCCCCTGGGGAGACTCCAGAAGTACCCCAAGATCCATGTCAGCACTGGAGAGGAATCCTCAGGTTCCGGCACTGACTCCACACAAGGTTTAGGCCCCAGGCATCGACGGGAGAGGAATCCCGAGAGGCCCCGAGCCAACTCGCAAGGGGACTGGCCTTTCCTGAGGCCACCAGAGCGGGTCCCTGAGGTCCGCCGTCGTAAGTCGAGAGCACCTGCCGCAACTCGAGAAAATCCAGGAGGTTCTCCCCTCCAGGCGAGATGAGGCCCATTTCCGCTGAGGCGTCTCGAGGCTAATCACACCTAACTCTGGAACTTCCAAAGGGTCCTTCACACCCTTGCTGCAACTCAAGAAGTTCCCCGACATACCCGTCTCCACTCGAGAGGAAGCACGAGAGTCCGCCCACATCCAGAGGAGCCCCGTTTCCGCCTCCTAGCTCGAGAGGAGGGATCCTTTCCCTGCGTGTCGGGAAAGAATTCCCGGCGTTCCCGTCGCATCTCAAGAGGAGGCGCTCTCCACAGGAAAGGCGAGAGGAACTCCAGGGTCGTGCCACCATTCCCAGAGTCCCCAGATGTCTCAGTCCATTCCAGGGAAACCTGTTTTCCCTGCACTGCCTCGACTTTCAAGCCGAGGATCGACTCACACCACGGTGGCACGTGGGACAGCCCTGTGGGAAAGCTCGTGGGAAAGCCTCGTGGGAAAGCCTCGAGGGAAAGCCACAGATCCCTTGATCCACGCGAAGGGAAGCGCGACACTGCTGCTACAGCTCGGGAGGAAAAGCGCACGTGCATGCCCCCACTCGAGACGAGGACTGACTGCCCTGGGGAGACTCCAGAAGTACCCCAAGATCCATGTCTAGCACTGGAGAGGAATCCTCAGGTTTCCGGCACTGACTCCACACAAGGTCTTAGGCCCCAGCATCGACGGGAGAGGAATCCCGAGAGGCCCCCGAGCAACTCGCATAGGGGACTGGCCTTTCCTGAGGCCACCAGAGCGGGTCCCTGAGGTCCCCATCGTAAGTCGAGAGCACCTGCCGCAACTCGAGAAAATCCAGGAGGTTCTCCCCTCCAGGCGAGATGAGGCCCATTTCCGCTGAGGCGTCTCGAGGCTAATCACACTCTAAACTCTGGAACTTCCAAAGGGTCCTTCACACCCTTGCTGCAACTCAAGAAGTTCCCCGACATACCCGTCTCCACTCGAGAGGAATCACGAGAGTCCCGCCCACATCCAGAGGAGCCCCGTTTCCGCCTCCTAGCTCGAGAGGAGGATCCTTTCCCTGCGTGGTCGGGAAAGAATTCCCGGCGTTCCCCGTCGCATCTCAAGAGGAGGCGCTCTCCACAGGAAAGCGAGAGGAACTCCAGGGTCGTGCCACCATTCCCAGAGTCCCCCAGATGTCTCAGTCCATTCCAGGGAAACCTGTTTTCCCTGCACTGCCTCGACTTTCAAGCCGAGGATCGACTCACACACGGTGGCACGTGGGACAGCCCTGTGGAAAGCCCTGGAAAGCCTCTGGGAAAGCCTCGAGGGAAAGCACACAGATCCCTTGATCCACTGCGAAGGGAAGCGTGACACTGCTGCTACAGCTCGGGAGGAAAGCGCACGTGCATGCCCCCACTCGAGACGAGGACTGACTCCCTGGGAGACTCCAGAAGTACCCAAAGATCCATGTCAGCACTGGAGAGGAAATCCTCAGGTTCCGCACCGACTCCACACAAGGTCTTAGGCCCCGCATCGACGGGAGAGGAATCCCAGAGAGGCCCCGAGCAACTCGCATGGGACTGGCCTTTCCTGAGGCCACCAGAGCGGTGTCCCTGAGGTCCCCGTCGTAAGTCGAGAGCACCTGCCGCAACTCGAGAAAATCCAGGAGGTTCTCCCCTCCAGGCGAGATGAGGCCCATCCCTGAGGGCTCTCGAGGCCATATTACACCTAACCTCTGGAACTTTCCAAAGCGTTCCTTCACATACCCTGCTGCAACTCAAGAAGTTCCCCGACATACCGCGTCTCCACTCGAGAGAAGCACCGAGAGTCCGCCCACATCCAGAGGAGCCCCCGTTTCGCGCCTCCTAGCTCGAGAGGAGGGATTCCTTCCTGCGTGCGTCTGGAAAGAATTCCGCGCGTTCCCGTCGCATCTCAAGGGGAGGCGCTCTCGCACAGGAAAGGCGAGAGGAACTCCAGGGTCGCTGCCACCATTCCCAGAGTCCCCCAGATGTCTCAGTCCATTCCAGGCGAAACCTGTTTTCCCTGCACTGCCTCGACTTTCAAGCCGAGGATCGACTCACACCACGGTGGCAGTGGGACGCCCTGTGGGAAAGCCTCGTGGGAAAGCCTCGTGGGAAAGCATCGTGGAAAGCCTCGAGGGAAAGCCACAGATCCCTTGAATCCACGCGAAAGGAAGCGTGCACACTGCGCTACAGCTCGGAGGAAAGCCCACGTGCATGCCCCACTCGAGACGAGGACTGACTCCCCTGGGAGGCTCCAGAAGTACCCCAAGATCCAGTCAGCACTGGAGAGAATCCTCCAGTCCGGCACCGCACTCCACACAATATCTTAGGCCCCAGCTCGACGGGAGAGGAATCCCGAGAGGTCCCCGGCAACTCGCATGGGACTGGCCTTTTCCTGAGGCCACCGCAGAGCGGTCCCGGCTGGTCCCCATCGTAAGTCGAGAGCACCTGCCTGCAACTCGAGAAAATCCAGGAGTTCTCCCCCTCCAGTGGCGAAATGAGGCCATTTCCGCTGAGGTGTCTCGAGGCTAATCACACCTAACCTGCTTGAACTTCCAAAGGCGTCCTTCACACCTTGCTGCAACTCAAGAAGTTCCCGACATACTCCGTCTCCACTCGAGAGGAAGCACGAAGTCCCGCACCACATCCGACAGGAGCCCACCGTTTCCGCCTCCTAGCTCGAGAGGAGGGATCCTTTCCGCCTGCGTGTCGCGGAAGAATTGCCCGGCGTTCCTTGCATCTCAAGAGGAGGCGTGCTCTCCAGAGAATGGAAAAGGCGAGAGGTAGACGAACTCCAGGGTCGTGCCACCATTCCCAGAGTCCCCAGATGTCTCAGTCCATTCCAGGGAAACCTGTTTTCCCTGCACTGCCTCGACTTTCAAGCCGAGGATCGACTCACACCAACGGTGACACGGGGACAGCGCCTGTGGGAAAGCCTCGTGGGAAAGCCTCGAGGGAAAGCACAGATCCCTTGATCCACTGCGAATGGAAGCGCGACACTGCCTGCTACAGTCGGGCAGGAAAGCGCACGTGCATGCCCCACTCGAGACGAGGACTGACTCCCCTGGGGAGACTCCCAGAATACCCAAGATCCATGTCAGCCACTGCGAGAGGAATCCTCAGGTTCGGCACTGACCCACACAAGGTCTTAGGCCCCGCATCGACGGGAGGCGAATCCCGAAGGCCCCGCACCTGCATAGGACTGCCTGTCCTGAGGCCCAAGAGGGCGGGAGCAGGTTCCCTGAGGTCCCCGTCGTAAGTCGAGAGCACCTGCCCACACTCGAGAAAATCCAGGAGGTTCTCCCTCCAGGCGAGATGAGGCCCGATTTCGCTGAGGCGTCTCGAGGCAAATCAAGCCGTAAAAACTCTGGAACTTCCAAAGGGTCTTCACACCCTTGCTGCAACTCAAAGAAGTTCCCTGACATACCCGTCTCCACTCGAGAGGAAGCACAAGAGTCCCGCCCACATCCAAGGAGCCCCGTTTCCTCTCCTAGCCTCGATAGGAGTGGAACCTTTCCCTGCGTGCTCGGGAAAGAATTCCAGGCGTTCCCCGTCGCATCTCAAGAGGCAGGCGCTCTCCACAGGAAAGGCGAGAAGGAATCGCAGGTCGTGCCACCATTCCAGAGTCCCCCAGATGTCTCAGTCCATTCCAGGAAACCTGTTTTTCCCTGACACTGCCTCGATTTCAAGCCGAGGATCGACTCACAGCCACGGTGGCACGTGGGCAGCCCTGTGGGAAAGCCTGCTGGAAAGCCTCGTGGGAAAGCTCGGAAGCCTCGGAAAGCGACAGATCCCTGGGATCCACGTGCCGAAGGAAGCCGCGACACTGCTGCTACAGCTCGGGAGGAAAATCAGCGCATGTGCATGCCCCCACTCTCAGATGACGAGGAGCTGATCCCTGTGGAGACTCCAGAAGTAGCCCCAAGATCCATGTCAGCACTGGAGAGGAAACCTCAGCTTCCGGCACCGACTCCACACAAGGTCCTTAGGCCCGGCGATAGATGGGAGAGGAACCCGAGAGGCCCCCGAGCGAACTCGCATGGGGACTGGCCTTTTGCAGAAACCCAGAGCGGGTCCCTGAGGTCCCCGTCGTAAGTCGAGAGCACCTGCGCCGCAACTCTCGAGAAAATCCAGGAGCGTTCTCCCCTCCAGGCGAGATGAAGGCCCATTTCTGCTGAGGCGTCTCGAGCGCTATCAACACCTAACCTCTGGAACTTCCAAAGGGTCCTTCACACCTTGCTGCAACTCAGAAGTTCGCCCGACATACCTGTCTCCACTCGAGAGGAAGCACGAGAGTCCGCCCACATCCAGAGGAGCCCCGTTTTCCGCCTCTAGCTCGGAGAGGAGGCATCTTTCCCTTCGTGTCGCGGAAAGAATTCCGCGGCTTCCCGTCGCATCTCAAGGGGAGGCGCTCTCACAGGAAAAGGCGAGAGGGAACTCCAGGTCGATGCCACCATTCCCAGAGTCCCCAGATGTTCAGTCCATTTCAGGGAAAACCTGTTTTCCCTGCACTGCCTCGACTTCAAGCCGAGGATCGACTCGACACACACCACGGTGGCTAGCGACGTGGGGAACCGCCTCCTGTTGGGAAAGCCTCGAGGGAAAGCCCACAGATCTTGATCCCGCGAAGAGAAGCGTGACACTGCTGCTACAGCCTCGGGAGGAAAGCGCACGTGCCATGCCCCACCTCGGACGAGGACTGACTCCCCTGGGCGAGACTCCAGAAGTACCCAAGATCCATGTCAGCACTGGAGAGGAATCCTCAGGTTCCGGCACCGGCCACACATAGGTCTTAAGGCCGCCGATCGAAGGGAGAGAATCCCGAGAGGGCCCCAAGCAACTCGCACTGGGACTGGCCTTTCTGCGGCCACACAGAGCAGTGTCCCTGGTGTTCCCCGTCTTAAGTCTCGCATGGCACCTGCCTCGCAACTGGAGAAAATCGCAGGAGTTCTCTCCGTTCGCAGCGATGATGAGGCCCATTTCCGCTGAGGCTGTTTCATGCCTAATCACACCAACCTCTGGAACTTCAAAGGTCCCTTCACGACCTGTGCTGCAACTCACAGAAGTTCCCGGACAGTATATACCGTTCCACTCGAGAGCAAGCACGAGCGTCCCGGCCCACGTCCAGAGGACAGCCCGTTTAACGGCCCGGACGTGAGCGATGGCGCCCCC
>NW_017217961.1:0-12193 GCF_001704415.2 Capra hircus | reverse complement strand
ACTTCCAGAGGAAAATGGAGTTAAAATGATTTTTTTCTTCAAAACTGGACAGCCATTCTTCAGCTATGCAAATTGAAAAACATGCGTTTGTCATTAGCGTCCAGTTTCAAACCCAAAAAGCGAATGACAAGAATATTAAGCTGACTGCACAATTTTGCACTCAGTCTCACACACTAGTAAAGTAATCCTCAAAATTTCTCCAAGTTCACATACTCGGAACTTTCACAATGTTCAAGAGGATTAAAACATGCAAGAGAACAGAGATCAAACTGCCAACATCCACTGGATCATTGAAAAAGCAAGAGAGTTCCAGAAAAAAAGACATCTATTTCTGCCTTTATTGACTATGCCAAAGCCTTTGACTGTGTGGGATCACAATAAACTGGGAAAAATTCTGAAAGAGATGGGAATACCAGACCACCTTGACCTGTCTCTGAGAAACCTGTATGCAGGTCAGGAAGAAACAGTTCGAACTGGACATGGAACAACAGACTGGTTCTAAATAGGAAAAGGAATATGTCAAGGCAGTGTATTGTCACCCTGCTTATTTAACTTATATGCAGAGTACATCATGAGAAACACTGGGCTGGAGGAAGCCACACGCTGGAATCCAGATTGCTGGAGAAATATCAAGAATCTCAGATATGCAGATGACACCACCCTTATGGCAGAAAGTGAAGAAGAACTAAAGAGTCTCCTGATGAAAGTGAAAGAGGAGAGTGAAAAAGTTAGCTTAAAGCTCAGCATTCAGAAAACTAAAAATCATTGCATCCAGTCTCATCACTTCATGGCAAATAGATGGGAAAACATTGGAAACAGCAGCAGACTATTTTGGGGGGGGCTTGGAATCACTGCAGGTGATGTCTGCCTCCATGAACTTAAAACATATTTATGACTTGGAAGAAAGTGATGACCAACTAACAGCATATTTAAAAAGCCGAGAGTTGCTTTGCCAACAAAGATCCATCCAGTCAGGCTATGGTTTTTCCATATGTCATGGAATATGAAAGATGTACTATAAAGAAAGTGACAGCTGAAAATTGGATGCTTTTGAACTGTGGTGTTGGAGAAGATGCTTGTAGGTCGCTTAGACTACAAGGAGACGCAACCACTCCATCCTAAAGAAATCAGGTCTGAATATACATTGGAAGGACTAATACTGAACCTGAAACTCCAATACTTTGGCCACTTGATGTGAAAGCTGACTCACTTGGAAGTTGCTTTGATTTGCCTGTGAGTGTGGGAGCCCTCCTGGGGCAAAGGGCCTCAGGGGTCACTGCCACTGAATCACGACCTCCAAGCAACGCATTCCAGCTGTGTGACATTCAGGAAGCAGGAGACTGGGAAAACTATCTTCCTTAGAGAAGGAAAGTCATCCACAGAGAGTGTTTTCAGGCCTCTCTTTGCAGCAAGTGTTTGCTTCTCAGACATCAGAGCTGCAGGCTTGCTCTGAGGCCTCAATTGCAGAGTCAGGGCTGTGTGTCTCACTGCACTTTCCAAGCATTGCAGACACATTCCTAGGTTGGAGCAGTGCTTCCCATGAGAAAGAAGCCTCGGAGTGTGTCTGAGCGGGCTGAGTGCCATGCTAGGGTCACCTAGTCGAGGGCACCTTGCACATCCAATGGGCCCCAGGCGAGTAGCTATGGACCGGCCCTTCGGTTGGAGACATCCAAAGCAGGGAACAAAGCTAGCTCTGTCAGAAGGAGGAAAACAGCAATGGGATGGATTTTCAAGCAGTTGCTAAGTCACACCACGTTAGGGCTCCCCGGGAAAGAAATGCGAATTTTGGCCTCTAGGCCCAGTATCCAGATGTGTGCACAGGATATTTTCCCCACAGGATCCAAGAATGTTCCAGACAGACCTAAGCTCACTAGCTCTCTCCTGCAGAGGAAATGAAATATTGTTGCTGAACCACGAAAAGATGCTGGGATTCTTGGCTTATGGAGGAGAAGAATTCAATCCAGGGCCCAAGACGAGCTTGATTGCTCAGAGCTTTTGTGCAATAGAGTTTTATTAAAGGATAAAGGAGATAGAGAAAGCTTCTGACAGAGACATCACAAGGGGCAGAAAGCGTACCCCTTGCTAGTGTTAGTAATGGAGTTATATACTCTCCAATAAGTTATGACAACGAACAAAAGAATGTCTGGAGGTTGTAAAGACTCACTAGACCTACTCCCATAATTGACATTTTAAGATAACAGGATTAGCCAGAAGGTTTTTTCCAGAGACCGTCCTCAAGAAGGATGCATGATTGTTATATAATCCTAAGGAATGTAGAGGGAAAAACAGTTTGTCCTTCCTTCCTCCTTGAGAATTCTAGACCCCTCTCTCCTTGGGGACCCTTGAACTTCTTATAAACCTGCCTTGGCAATGACTCTCTCAGAAACATGATTGAACAGCCGTTTGGAGCTTCCTTTGACTTTCCCTGGGAGGGAGGGAGCCCTCCCTGAGCACAGGGCCTCAGGGGCCATGGCCAATGAAAAATAATCTCCCAGCAAGTGCTTTTCAGCCCTGTGTGACTCTCAGCCCACAGGAGGCTGAGAAAACTCTCTTCCTTGGAGGAAGGAAAGGCAGCCCAAGAGTGTGTTTTCAGGCCTGTATCTTGCAGCAAGTGTTTGGCTTGTTAGACAGAAGACCTGCAGGCCTGTTCCAACAGACTCAATTCCAGAATCAGGGCCTTGTGTCTCCCTGCAGTTTCCTGGCCTTGCAAACACATTCCTAGGTGAGAGCAGTCCTGCCCATGGGGAAGCAGGCTGCGGGAGTGTGTCTGAGGGGGCCAGGTGTCATGCTGGGGTCACCTGGTCGAGGGCACCTTGCACCTCCAATGGACCCCAGGCAAGGAGTTGCAGGCCACCACCTTGCTTCTGAAATCCCAAAATGGGGAGCAAAGCTCGCTCTGTCAGAGGGAAGAAAACAGCAACAGGATGGATTTTCAAGCAGTTGCTAGGCTGTACTGCGTTAGGGCTCCAAGGAAGGAAAATGCGAATTTTAGCCCCTACGACTGGTATCCAGGTGGGCTCCCAGGATGATTTCCCCGCAGGATCCAAGAACGTTCCAGACAGACCTGGGCTCACTAGCTCCCTCCTGCAGAGGAAACATGAGAGAACAGCTGTTTGGAGGTTGCTTTGACTTCCCCTGGGAGGGTAGGATCCCTCCCTGGGTGCAGGGCCTCAGGGGCCATTGCCGCTGAGAAATGCCCTCGAAGCCAGACCTTTCCAGCCTTGTATGACTCAGCACGGAGGAGACTGGAAAAGCTCTCTTCCTTGGAGGAAGGAAAGGCAGCCCCAGAGAGTGTGTTTTCACACCTGTATCTTGCAGCAAGTGTTTGGCGTCTCAGACGTCAGACCTCCAGGCCTGCTCCAACGGCCTCAGTTCCAGAGTCAGGGCCGTGTGTCTCCCTGCATTTTCTGAGCCTTGGGAACACATTCCTAGGTCAGAACAGTCCTGCCCATGGGGAAGGAGGCTGCGGGAGTGTGTCTGAGGGGGTCGGGTGCCATGCTGGGGTCCAATAGACCCGGTACCTCCAATAGACCCCAGGACAACAGCGGTGGGGCTCCCCCTGGCTTCCGAAATGCCAAAGCGAGAAGCAAAGCTAGCTCTATCAGAAGGAAGAAAAGAGCAATCGGATGGATGTTCAGGCTGTTGCTGGGCCGCACCACTTCAGGGTCCCCCCCGAGAGGAACAGGCGCCCTGTGGCCCCTAGGTCCGATATGCAGGTTAACACACAGGGTGTGTCCCCATAGGAGCCAAGAATTTTCCTGACAGACCTAGGCTCACTAGAGCTCTCCTACAGGGCAAAAGGGGTAGAACAGACTGTGGATGTGACTCTGCCTTTCCCAGCGAGCATGGGGCCCTCCTTACGGCCCCGGGCTCCAGGGAAAATTGTCCCTGAAAAATGACCTCCAAGAAGCGCTTTTCCAGCAGGCTGGGATGCAGAGTTCACAGGATGCGGGGAAAGTGATCGTCCTTCAGGGAAGAAGAGGCAGCCACCCAGTGTGTGTTTGCAAGCCTGTATTTGGAAGAAACTGGTTAGCTCCTTCAAGGGGAGACCTCCAGGTCTGCTCAGAGGACCGAAATTCCAGAGGCAGCACCATGCATCTCCCCTGTCCTTTCTGAGCCTTGGAAAGACATGCCTAGCTTATAGCGGTATTGCTCATGAAGAAGCAGGATGCAGGAATGTGTCAGACATGACTGGGTGCCTTCCTGGGTTCAGCTCCGTGAGGGGCCTTTCCACTCAAAGTAGGTCCCATGCCTCCTTGGGGAGGAAGTGGGGCCCGCTTGCCTCCAAATTGCCAAAGGCTGGAACAAAGCTAGTTCTATCAGAGGTAAGAAAAGAGCAATTGGATGGATGTGGAAGCTGTTGCTGGGCCGCACTGCTTCAGGCCCCCACCCCTCCGCCCCCGAGAGAAACAGGCGCCCTGTGGCCCCTAGGTCCTGGATGCAGTTTCACACATAGAATGTGTCCCCATAGGAGCCAAGAATTTTCCTGACAGACCTAGGCTCACTAGAGCTCTCCTACAGAGGCAAAGGGGATGGGACAGATGTGTGGCTGTGGCTCTGCCTTTCCCTGGGAGTGTGGAGCCGCTCCCTATGGCCCGGGCTCCAGGGGAAGTTGCCCCTGAATAATGACCTCCAAGAAGCGCTTTTCCAACTGGCTGAGACGTGGAGTTCTCAGGATGCAGGGAAAGCGAGTGTCCTTCGGGGAAGCAAAGGCAGTCACCTGTTATCATGACTTACTAGAATAGTAGGTACCTTCTCCGGTTGGGCAGAGGCCTTCCCTACCTGATCTGAAAAAGAAAATGAAGTAGCTCGCTGATTTGAGAAATAATTCCCAGACTTGGGTTTCCAACCAGTATAGAATCCGACAATGGCCCTGTCTTTGTAGCCGCGTTAATTAACAGGTATGTGAAGCTCTAAATATCAGTGGAAATTACATACAGCATATAGGCCCCAGTGTTCTGGAATGGTGGAAAGAAACAACCAAACTCTTGAAGAGACACTTTCAAAATGGATCATAGAGACTGACTGTACATGGATGGGCTTGCTTCCGGCAGACTTACTCATATTACGGGTAACCGCACGTTCCCACAGTTGTTGTCCTTATGAAATTTTCTATGGGAGACCCCCTCCCACAGTGAGGCAGGTGTTAGCAGATTTGCCACAAGTAAGGGGGTGGGATTTCACAGCAGATGGAACAATTAGGTAAGGTAATAAATCAGGTAACTAAGTTTGTATAAGAAAAGAATATCATTCCACCTTGAGGAACAGATTCATGAATTTGTGCTCAGTGATCAGGTGTGGCTCAATGACTGGAAACACAATTCCTTGGCCTGACATCGGAAAGGTCCTTATACTGTTGTTTTAGCCACAATTCTGAAAGAGATGGGAATACCAGACCACCTAACCTGCCTCTTGAGAAATCTGGATGAAGGTCAGGAAGCAACAGTTAGAGCAGGACATGGAACAACAGACTGGTTCCAAAAAGGAAAAGGTGTATGTCAAGGCTGTATATTGTCACCCTGTTTATTTAACTTCTATGCAGAGTACATCATGAAAAATGCTGGGATGGAAGATACATAAGCTGGAATCAAGATTGCCGGTAGAAATATCAATCAACTTAGATATGCAGATGACAGCACCATTATGGCAGAACGTGAAGAGGAACGGGTATGTCGGGCAACTTCTTGAGTTGCAGCAAGGGTGTGAAGGACCCTTTGGAAGTTCCAGAGGTTAGGTGTGGTTAGTCTCGAGATGCCTCAGCGGAAATGGGCCTCATGTCGCCTGGAATGGAGAGGCTCCTGGATATTCCCGAGTTTCAGCAGGTGCTCTCGAGTTACGACGGGGATTCAGGGACCCGCTCTGGCGGCCGCAGGAAAGGCCAGTTATCATGCGTGTTGCTAGGGGGCCTCTCGTGATTCCTCTCCCGTCGATGCTGGGGCCTAAGACCTTGTGTGGAGTCGAGGCCGGAACTGAGGATTCCTCTCCAGTGCTGACATGGATTTTGGGGTACTTCTGGAGTCTCCACAAAGGAGTCAGGCCTCGTCTCGAGTGGGGACATGAGCGTGCCCTTTCCTCCCATGCTGTAGCAGCAGTGTCACGCTTCCCTTGCGTGGACCAAGGGATCTGTGGCTTTCCCTCGAGTCTTTCCCACGAGGCTTTCCCACAGGGCTGTCCCACGTGTCACGGTGGTGTGAGTCGATCCTCGGCGTGAAAGCCGAGGCAGTGCAGGGAAAACAGGTTCCTGTGGAACGGACTGAGATATCTGGGGGAGTCTTGGAATGGTGGCACGACCCTGCAGTTCCTCTCCCCTTTCCTTTGGAGAGCGCCTCCTCTTGAGATGCGATGGGAATGCCGGGAATTCTTTCCGGACCAAGCAGGGAAAGGATCCGTCCTCTGGAGCTACGAGCCGGAAACGGAGCTCCTCTGGATGTGGCCGGGACCCTCGTGCTTCCTCTTGAGTGGAGACGGGTATGTCGGGGAACTTCTTGAGTTGCAGCATGGCTGTGAAAGACTCTTTGGAAGTTCCAGCGGTCAAGTGTGATTAGCCTCGAGACACCTCAGTGGAAACGGGCCTCATCTCGCCTGCAGGGGAGAACCTGACCTGGATTTTACCGAGTTGCGGCAGGTGCTCTTGACTTACGACGGGGACCTCATGGACCCGCTCTGGTGACCTCAGGAAAGGCCAGTCCCCATGCGAGTTGCTAGAGGGCCTGTCGCTGTTCCTCTCCCGTCGATGCCAGGGCCTAAGACCTTGTGTGGAGTCGGGGCCGGAACCTGAGGATTCCTCTCCAGGGCTGACATGCATCTTGGGGTACTTCTGGAGTCTCCCCAGGGGAGTCAGTCCTCGTCTCGAGTGGGGGCATGCACGTGCGCTTTCCTCCCGAGCTGTAGCAGCAGTGTCACGCTTCCCGTCGCGGGGATAAAGGGATCTGTGGCTTTCCCTCGAGGCTGTCCCACGAGGCTTTCCCACAGGGCTCTCCCACGTGCCACCGTGGTGTGAGCCGATCCTCGGCATGAAAGTCGAAGCAGTGCAGGGAAAACAGGATCCTCTGGAATGGACGGAGACATCTGGGGGCACTTGGAATGGTGGCACGACCCATGAGTTCCTCTCGCCTTTCCTGTGCAGCGCGCCTCCTCTTGAGATGCGTCGGAAACGTTGGGAATTCTTTCCCGAGGAAGCAGGGAAGGATCCCTCATCTCGAGATTGGAGGCGGAAACGGAGCTCCTCTGGAGGAGGCCGGACCCTCGTGCTTCCTCTGGAGTGGAGACGGGTATATCGGGGAACCTCCTGAGTTGTAGCAAGGGTGTGTAGGACCCATTGGAAGTTCCAGAGTTTAGGTGTGATTACTCTCGAGACGCCGCAGAGAAAATGGGCCTCATCTCGACTGGAGCAGAGAACCTCCTGGATTTTCTCCAGTTGCGGCAGGTGCTCTCAACATACGACCGTGACCTCAGGGACAGTGTAGCAGATGTGTCACGCTTCCCTTCGCGGGGATCAAGGGATCTGTGGCTTTCCCACGAGGCTTTCCCAAGGGCTGTCCCACGTGCCACCATGGTGTGAGTGGATCCTTGGCGTGAAAGTCGAGGCATTGCGGGGAAAACAGGTTCCTCTGAAATGGACTGAGATATCTGGGGGACTCTTGGAATGGTGGCACGACCCTGGAGTTCCTCTCGCCTTTCCTATTGAGAGCCCTTGCTCTTGAGAGGCCACGGGAACGCTGAAAAATCTTTCTTGACTAAGAAGGATAGGATCCCTCATCTCGAGATACCAGGCGGAAACGGGGTTCCTCTGGATGTGGGCGGGACCCTCGTGCTTCCTCTCGAGTGGAGACGGGTATGTCGGGGAACTTCTTCAGTTGCAGCAAGGACCCTTTTGAATTTCCATAGTTTAGGTGTGATGAGCCTCCAGACGCCTCAGAGGAATTGGGCCTCATCTCGCCTGGAGCGGAGAACCTCCTGGATTTTCTAGAGTTGGGCAGGGTCTCTCGAGTTACGACGGGGACCTCAGGGACCCGCTCTGGTGGCCTCAGGAAAGGCCAGTGCCCATGGGAGTTGCAAGGGGGCCTTTCGGGATTCCTCTCCCGTCGATGTCGGGGCCTAAGACCTTGTGTGGAGTCTGGGCTGGAACGTGAGGATTCCTCTCCAGTGCTGACATGGATCTTGGGGTACTTCTGGAGTCTCTCCTGGGGAGTCAGTGCTCATCTAGTGTGGGGGCATGCACGTGAGCTTTCCTCACGAACTGTAGCAGCAGTGTCACACTTCCCGTCGCGGGGATCAAGGGATCTGTGGCTTTCCCTCGAGGCTTTCCGACGAGGCTTTCCCACAGGGCTGTCCCACGTGGGACATGCCATGGTGGAGTGAGTGGATCCTCGGCGTGAAAGTAGAGGCAGTGCAGGGAAAACAAGTTCCTCTGGAATGGACTGAGACATCTGTGGGACCCTTGGAATTGTGGCACGACACTGGGGTTTCTCTCGCCTTTCCTATTGAGAGCGCCTCTTCTTGAGATGCGACGGGAAAGCCGGGAATTCTTTCCAGAGGAAGCAGGAAAAGAATCCCTAATCTCAAGCTACGAGGTGGAAACCAGGCTCCTCTGGATGAGGGCGGGACCTTCGTGCTTCCTCTCGAGTGGAGACTGGTATGTCGGGGAACTTCTTGAGTTGCAGCAAGCGTGTGAAGGACCCTTTGGAAGTTCCAGAGGTTAGGTGTGATTAGCCTCGAGACGCCTCAACGGAAATGGGCCTCATCTCGCCTGGAGGGGAGAACCTCCTGGATGTTCTCGAGTTGCTGCAGGTGCTCTCGACTTAAGACGGGGACCTCAGGGACCCGCTCTGGTGGCCTCAGGAAAGGCCAGTCCCCAGGCGAGTAGCTCGGGGGCCTCTTGGGATTCCTCTCCCTTCGATGCCAGGGCCTAAGACCTTGTGTGGAGTCGGTGCTGGAACCTGAGGATTCCTCTCCAGTGCTGACATGGATCTTAGGTTACTTCTGGAGTCTCCCAAGGGGAGTCAGTCCTCCTCTCAGTGGGGGCATGCACGTGCGCTTTCCTCCCGCGTTGTAGCAGCAGTGTCACCCTCCCGTTCGCGTGGATCATGGGATCAGTGGCTTTCCCTCGAGGCTTTCCCACGAGGCTTTCCCACGAGGCTTTCCCACGAGGCTTTCCCACAGGGCTGTCCCACGTGCCACCGAGGTGTGAGTCGATCCTCGGCTTGAAAGTCGAGGCAGTGCAGGGAAAACAGGTTTCCCTGGAATGGAATGAGGCATCTGAGGGACTCTGGGAATGGTGGAACGACCCTGAGTTCCTCTCGCCTTTCCTGTAGAGAGCACCTCCTCTTGAGATGCGACGGGAAAGCCCGGAGTTCTTTCCCGACCACGCAGGGAAAGGATCCCTCTTCTCGAGCTAGGAGGCGGAAACGGGGTTCCTCTGGATGTGGGCGGGACTCTCGTGCTTCCTCTCTAGTGGAGACGGGTATGTCGGGGATCTTCTTGAGTTGCAGCAAGGGTGTGAAGGACCCTTTGGAAGTTCCAGAGGTTAGGTGCGATTAGACTCGAGTCGCCTCAGCGGAAATGGGCCTCATCTCGCCTGGAGGGGTGACCCTCCTGGATTTTCTCGAGTTGCGGCAAGTGCTCTCGACTTACGATGGGGACCTCAGGGACCCGCTCTTGTGGCTCCAAGAAAGGCCAGTCCCCTGTGAGTTGCTCGGGGTCCTCTTGGGATTCCTCTCCTGTCCGATGCTGGGGCCTGAGACCTTGTGTGGAGTCGGTACCGGAACATGAGGATTCCTCTCCAGTGCTGATATGGATCTTGGGGTACTTCTGGAGTCTCCCCAGGGGAGTCAGTCCTCGTCTCGAGTGGGGGCATGCACGTGGGCTTTCCTCAGGAGCTGTGGCAGCAGTGTCATGCTTCCCTTCGCGTGGATCAAGGGATTTGTGGCTTTACCTCGAGGCTTTACCACAGGGCTGTCCCACGTGCCACCGTGGTGTGAGTCGATCTTCGGCTTGAAAGTCGAGGCAGTGCAGGGAAAACAGGTTTCCCTGGAATGGACTGAGACATCTGGGGGACTCTGGGAATGGTGGCAGGAACCTGGAGTTCCTCTCGCCTTTCCTGTGGAGAGCGCCTCCTCTTGAGATGCGATGGGAACGCCGGGAATTCTTTCCCGACCACGCAGGGAAAGGATCCCTCCTCTCGAGCTAGGGGCGGAAACGGGGCTCCTCTGGATGACTACGGGACTCTCGTGATTCCTCTCGAGTGGAGACGGGTATTTCGGGGAACTTCTTGAGTTGCAGCAAGGGTGTGAAGGACCCTTTGGAAGTTCCAGAGGTTAGGTGTGAATAGCCTCGAGACGCCTCAGCGGAAATGGGCCTCATCTCGCCTGGAGGGGAGAACCTCCTGGATTTTCTCGAGTTGTGGCAGGTGCTCTCGACTTACGACGGGGACCTCAGGAACCCGCTCTGGTGCATCAGGAAAGGCCAGTCCCCATGCGAGTTGCTCGGGGGCCTCTCGGGATTCCTCTCCCGTCGATGCCGGGGCCTAAGACTGCCGGGAGCCAGTGTGAGGAAGCCCGCCCGTGACAAGGTTATGAGGAAGGAAGCTGACATATGCAAGGCGTGCTCAGACTTCAGGGACCCCTCTGGAAAATTTTTAAGCATGTACCCCAACAAAAATCTGCCGGTTTTTTGTGCTCTGCTTTTTCACTCTTCTGACCTTTTCTGGAAAAAGTCAATTCAGGGCGTTAGTCTTCTGCATTTGAAAGAGTGTTTCAATCCAAATACCCTCTGATGGCTTTCTAGCCTGCCTGTAGGACTCGTACTGCTGTGCTTGTGATTGTTTGAGGCCTCCTGACCACAGGAGGCACAGGAAGCTTAAAATATCCTAGGAATGCATGAGCTTCCGAGGAGTCAAATTCTTTAGAATAGAACTGATTAAAAGTTTCATTTTTCGGGTCAATGCTTGCTGCCAAATTTTCATATCCTTTATTTTTAGATGTAGTTGGTATATAGAAAAACAAGTAGTAGACCTGGTATTAGCAACATTAGATCTTTGAGTTAAGTACCTTCTTTGTTATAAACCCACTGCACCTTTGTTCTATAGAGATGTAACTTTAATGCTTTAAGGAGATGCAGATTAAAGAAAAAACACTTCAGGGGAAACAAAATTAACATTCATTTAAGGAAGAGAGCCAAAAAGTGTTAACAAGCCTCTTGGCCAGAAGATAATGTAAATCACCTGAGACCTTTTGTATACAAAATGATATACCAAAAGAATCTGGGTTGTGAACGCTACTTAATTTGTGTTATCCATTGATCTCCATGTTTTATCAAAAGTATAAAAGGCCTTCTGAACAATAAAGAGGAGGCCAGGGCCGGGGGCCAGTTTCTCGGACCAGCTTCTCGAACTAGTCTCTCAGCCTGGTTTTCTTGGACTCTGGCTCCCCCCATGTCTTTCTCTCTCTTCTTCTTCTCTACCTTTCCTTCTCTCTGCTCTTTACTTTAACTTCAGGCTGAATCTCCACCTGGAGTGCGGAGGCTCGCCAGGTCTACTTACTTGCCCTGGCTGTTAAGACCCGCACGAAAGGGAGCTTTTAAGGCGAGGCACCCTTAGATATTCAAGCGGGCGCCGGTGGCCCAATGTAGGTGGTGCAAATTCCTTGTCTGGAATTTTATTGGCCTTCCGCATAAACCAAGCTATTCAGCCCTCTTCTTCCACTTAATCTTCTTACCACACTATAGTTTCCTAATCTAATCTTACATTAATAAATAAACAAGTCTTTCCACGCCAACGCCGTCCACCCTTCGAATTCCCTGGATCCACCAGGGCTGACCCCGGCATAAGACCTTGTGTGGAGTCGGTCGGTGCCGGAACCTGAGGATTCCTCTCCAGTGCTGACATGGATCTTGGGGTACTTCTGGAGTATTCCCAGGGAGTCAGTCTTCGTCGCGAGTGGGGGCATGCACGTGCACTTTCCTCCCGAGCTGTAGCAGCAGTGTCACGCTTTCCCTTCACGTGAATCAAGGGATCTGTGGCTATCCCACGAGGCTTTCCCACAGGGCTGTTCCACGTGCCACCAGAGGGTGTGAGTCGACGCTCGCTGCAACGATGATACCGTCCCGAGCAAAGCGAGAGCAGGCCCAAGAGTGCCACCAAAGAAACCACCTGAATATACAGAGACGAAAACACTGGCTCTGTTGATATATTAAT
>NW_017217960.1:0-12196 GCF_001704415.2 Capra hircus | reverse complement strand
CACACCACGGATGGCACGTGCGACAACCCTGTAGGGAAAGCCTCGCTGAAAACCTCGTGGGAAAGCCTCAGACGGGAAATCTCTCCTGTGTGAGTCGATCCTCGGCTTGAAAGTCGAGGCAGTGCAGGGGAAAACAGGTTTCCCTGGAATGGACTGAGAAATCTGGGGTCTCTGGGAATGGTTCACGACCCTGGAGTTCCTCTCGCTTTTCCTGTGGAGAGCGCCTCCTCTTGAGATGCGACGGGAACACTGGGAATTCTTTCCCGACCACGCAGGGAAAGGATCGCTCCTCTCGAGCTAGGAGGCGGAAACGGGGCTCCTCTGGATGTGGGCGGGACTCTCGGTGCTTCCTCTCGAGTGGATACGGGTATGTCGGGAACTTCTTGAGTTGCAGCAAGGGTGTGAAGGACCCTTTGGAAGTTCCAGAGGTTAGGTATGATTTGCCTTGAGAAGCCTCAGGGCAAATGGCCCTCATCTCGCCTGGAGGGGAGAACCTCCTGGATTTTCTCGAGTTGCGGCAGGTGCTCTCGACTTAATCGACGGGACCTCAGGGACTCGCTCTGGTGGCCTCAGGAAAGGCCAGTCCCCATGCGAGTTGCTCGGGTGCCTCTCGGGAATCCTCTCCCTTCGATGCCGGGGCCTAAGACCTTTCGTGGAGTCGGTGCCGGAACCTGAGGATTCCTCTATAGTGCTGACATGGATCTTGGGGTACTTCTGGAGTCTCCCCAGGAGAGTCAGTCCTCGTCTGGATGGGGGCATGCACGTGTGCTTTCCTCCCGAGCTGTAGCAGCAGTGTCGCGCTTCCCTTCGCGTGGATCAAGGGATCTGTGGCTTTCCCTCCAGGCTTTCCCACGAGGCTTTCCCACGAGGCTTTCCCACTCGGCTGTCCCACATGCCACCGTGGTGTGAGTCGATCCTTGGCTTGAAAGTCGAGGCAGTGCAGGGAAAACAGGTTTCCCTGGAATGGACTGAGACATATGGGGGTATCTGGGAATGGTGGCACGACCCTGGAGTTCCTCTCGCCTTTCCTGTGGAGAGCGCCTCCTCTTGAGATGCGACGGGAACGCCGGGAATTCTTGCCCCACCATGCAGGGAAAGGATCCCTCCTCTCGAGCAAGGATGCGGAAACGGGTCTCCTCTGGATGTGGGCGGGACTCTCGTGCTTCCTCTCGAGTGGAGACGGGTATGTCGGGGAACTTCTTGAGTTGCAGCAAGGGTGTGAAGGACCCTTTGGAAGTTCCAGATGTTAGATGTGATTAGCCTCGATACGCCTCAGTCGGAAATGGGCCTCATCTCGCCTGGAGTTGAGAACCTCCTGGATTTTCTCGAGTTGCGGCAGGTGCTCTCGACTTACGACGGGGACCTCAGGGACCCGCTCTGCTGGCCTCAGGAAAGGCCAGTACCCCATGCGAGTTGCTCGGGGCCTCTCGGGATTCCCCTCCCGTAGATGCAGGCGCCTAAGATCTTGTGTGGAGTCGGTGCCGTAACCTGAGGATTTCTCTCCAGTGCTGACATGGACCTCGGGGTACTTCTGGAGTCTCCCCAGGGGAGTCAGTCCTCGTCTCGAGTGGGGGCTTGCACGTGCGCTTTCCTCCCGAGCTGTAGCAGCAGTGTCATGCTTCCCTTCTGTTGGATCAAGGGATCTGTGCCTTTCCCTCGAGGCTTTCCCACGAGGCTTTCCCACAGGGCTGTCCTACGTGCCACCGTGGTGTGAGTCGATCCTCGGCTTGAAAGTCGAGGCAGTGCAGGGAAAGCAGATTTCCCTGGAATGGACTGAGATATCTGGGGGACTCTGGGAATGGTGGCACGACCCTGGAGTTCCTCTCGCCTTTCCTATGGAGAGCGCCTCCTCTTGAGATGCGACGGGAAAGCCGGGAATTCTTTCCCGACCACGCAGGGAAAGGATCCCTCCTCTCGAGCTAGGAGGCAGAAACGGTTCTCCTCTGGGTGAGGGCGGGAATCTCGTGCTTCCTCTCGAGTGGACACGGGTATGTCGGGGAATTTCTTGAGTTGCAGCAAGGGTGTGAAGGACCCTTTGGAAGTTCCAGAGGTTAGGTGTGATTAGCCTCGAGACGCCTCAGCGGAAATGGGCCTCATCTCGCCTGGAGGGGAGAACCTCCTGGATTTTCTCGAGTTGCGGCAGGTGTTCTTGACTTACGACGGGGACCTCAGGGACCTGCTCTGGTGGCCTCAGGAAAGGCAAGTCCCCATTCGAATTGCACGCAGGCCTCTCAGGATTCCTCTCCCTTCGTTGCCGGGTCCTAAGATCTTGTGCGGAGTCAGTGCCGGAACCTGAGGATTCCTCTCAAGTGCTGACATGGATCTTGGGGTACTTCTGGAGTCTCCCCTAGGGAGTCGGTCCTCATTTCGAGTGGGGGCATGCACGTGTGCTTTCCTCCCGAGCTGTAGCTGCAGTGTCGCGCTTCCATTCGAGTGGATCAAGGGATCTGTGGCTTTCCCACGAGTCTTTCCCACGAGGCTTTCCCACAGGGCTGTCCTAAGTGCCACTGTGGTGTGAGTCGATCCTCGGCTTGAAAGTCGAGGCAGTGCAGGGAAAACAGGTTTCCCTGGAATGGACTGAGACATCTGGGGGAATCTGGGAATGGTGGAACGACCCTGGAGTTCCTCTCGCCTTTCCTGTGGAGAGCGCCTCCTCTTGAGATGCGACGGGAACTCGGGGAATTCTTTCCCCACGACGCAGGGAAAGGATTCCTCCTCTCAAGCTAGGAGGCGGAAACGTGGCTCCTATGGATGTGGGCGGGACTCTCGTGCTTCCTCTCGAGTGCAGACGGGTATGTCGGGGAACTTCTTGAGTTGCAGCAATGGTGTGAAGGACCCTTTGGAAATTCCAGATGTCAGATGTGATTAGCCTCGAGATGCCTCAGCGGAAATGGGCTCATCTCGCCTGGAGGGGAGAACCTCCTGGATTATCTCGAGTTGTGGCAGGTGCTTTCGACTTACGACGGGGAACTCAGGGAACCGCACTGGTGGCCCCAGGAAAGGCCAGACCCCATGCGAGTTGCTCGGGTGCCTCTCGGGATTCCTCTCCCGTCGATGCCGGGACCTAAGATCTTGTGTGGAGCCAGTGCCGGAACCTGAGGATTCCTCTCCAGTGCTTACGTGGATCTCGGGGTAGTTCTGGAGTCTCCCCAGTGGAGTCAGTCCTCGTCTCGAGTGGGGGCATGCACGTGCGCTTTCCTCCCGAGCTGTAGCAGCAGTGTCACCCTTCCCTTCGCGTGGATCAAGGGATCTGTGGCTTTCCCTATAGGCTTTCCCACGAGGGCTTTCCCTCGAGGCTTTCCCACGAGGCTTTCCCACGAGGCTTTCCCACAGGTCTGTCCCACGTGCCACCGTGGTGTGAGTCGATCCTCGGCTTGAAAGTCGAGGCAGTGCAGGGAAAACAGGTTTCCCTGGAATGGACTGAGACATCTGGGGGACTCTGGGAATGGTGGAACGACGCTGGAGTTCCTCTCGCCTTTCCTGTGGAGGTCGCCTCCTCTTGAGATGCGACTGGAACCCCGGGAATTCTTTCCCGAATACGCAGGGAAAGGATCCCTCCTCTCAAGCTAGGAGGCGGAAAGGGGACTCCTCTGGATGTGGGCAGGACTCTCGTGCTTCCTCTCGAGTGGAGACGGGTATGTGGGGGAACTTCTTGAGTTGCAGCAAGGGTGTGAAGGACCCTATATTAGTTCCAGAGTTTACGTGTGATTAGGTTCAAGACGCCTCAGTGGAAATGGGCCTCATCTCGCCTGGAGGGGAGAACCTCCTGGATTTTGTCGAGTTGCAGCAGGTTCTCTTGACTTACGACGGGGACCTCAGGGACCCGCTCTGGTGGCCTCAGGAAAGGCCAGTCCCCATGCGAGTTGCTCGGGGGCCCCTCAGGACTCCTCTCCCGTCGATGCCGGGGCGTAAGATCTTGTGTGGATTCGGTGCCAGAACCTGAGGATTCCTCTCCAGTGCTGACATGGATCTTGGGGTACTTCTGGAGTCTCCCCAGAGGACTCAGTCCTCGTCTCGAGTGGAGGAATGCACGTGCGCTTTCCTCCTGAGCTCTAGCAGCAGTGTCACGCTTCCCTTCGCATGGATTAAGGGATCTGTGGCTTTCCCTCGAGGCTTTCCCACGAGGCTTTCCCACGAGGCTTTCCCACAGGGATGTCCCACGTGCCACCGTGGTGTGAGTCGATCCTCGGCTTGAAAGTCGAGGCAGTGCAGCGAAAACAGGTTTCCCTGTAATGGACTGATATATCTGGGGGACTCTGGGAATGGTGGCATGACCCTGGAGTTCCTCTCGCCTTTCCTGTGGAGAGCGCCTCCTCTTTCGATGCGACGGAACACTGGGAATTCTATCCCGAGCACTCAGGGGAAGGATCCCTCCTCTCGAGATAGGAGGCGCAAACGGGGCTCCTCTGGATGTGGGCGGGACTCTCGTGCTTCCTCTCGAGTGGAGACGGGTATGTCAGGGAACTTCTTGAGTTGCAGCAAGGGTGTGAAGGACCCTTTCGAAGTTCCAGGGGTTAAGTGTGATTAGCCTCCATGCCTCATCGGAAGTGGGCCTCATCTCGCCTGGAGGGGAGAAGCTCCTGGATTTTCTCGAGTTGCGGCAGGTGCTCTCGACTTACGACGGCGGCCTCAGGTACCAGCTCTGGTGGCCTCAGGAAAGGCCAATCCCCATGCGAGTTGCTCGGGGGCCTCTCGGGATTCCTCTCCTGTGGATGCCGGGGCCTAAGACCTTGTGTGGAGTTGGTGCCGGAACCTGAGGATTCCTCTCCAGTGCTGACATGGATCTTGGGGTACTTCTGGAGTCTCGCCACTGGAGTCAGTCCTCGTCTCGAGTGGGGGCGTGCACGTGCGCTTTCCTCGCGAGCTGTAGGAGCAGTGTGGCGCTTCCCTTCGCGTAGTTCAAGGGATCTGTGGCTTTCCCTCGAGGCTTTCCCACAGGGCTGTCCCACGTGCCACCGTGGTGTGAGTCGATCCTCGGCTTCAAAGTCGAGGCAGTGCAGGGAAAACTGGTTTCCCTGGAATGGACTGAGACATCTGGGGGACTCTGGGAATGGTGGCACCACCCTGGAGTTCCTCTCGCCTTTCCTGTGGAGAGCGCCTCCTCTTGAGATGCGACGGAAACGCCGGGAAATCTTTCCCGACCACGCAGGGAAAGGATCCCTCCTCTTGAGAGAGGTGGCAGAAAAGGGTCTCCTTCGGATGTGGGCGGGACTCTCGTGCTTCCTCTCGAGTGGAGACGGGTAAGTCGGGGAACTACTTCAGTTGAAGCAAGGGTGTGAAGGACCCTTTTGAAGTTCCAGAGGTTAGGTGTTATTAGCCTCGAGACGCCTCAGCGGAAATGGGCCTCATCTCGCCTGGAGGGGAGAACCTCCTGGATTTTCTCGAGTTGCGGCAGGTGCTCTCGACTTACGACGGGGACCTCAGGGACCCACTCTGGTGGCCTCAGGAAAGGTCAGTCCCCATGCGAGTTCCTTGGGGGCCTCTCGGGATTCCTCTCCCGTCGATGCTGGGGCCTAAGAACTTGTGTGGAGTCGGTGCCGGAACCTGAGGATTCCTCTCCAGTGCTGACATGGATCTTGGGGTACTTCTGGAGTCTGCCCAAGGGAGTCAGTCCTCTTCTCGAGAGGGCGCATGCACGTGCGCTTTCCTCCCGAGCTGTAGCAGCAGTGTCGCGCTTCCCTTCCCGAGGATCAATGGATCTGTGGCTTTCCCTCGAGGCTTTCCCACGAGGCTTTCCCACGAGGCTTTCCCACAGGGCTGTCCCACGTGCCACCGTGGTGTGAGTCGATCCTCGGCTTCTAAGTCGAGGCAGTGCAGGGAAAACAGGTTTCCCTGGAATGGACTGTGATATCTGGGGGACTCTGGGAATGGTGGCACGACCCTGGAGTTCCTCTCGCCTTTCCTGTGGAGAGCGCCTCCTCTTGAGATCCAACAGGAAAACCGGGAATTCTTTCCCGACCACGCAGGGAAAGGATCCCTCCTCTCGAGCTAGGAGGCGCAAACGGGGCTCCTCTGGATGTGGGCGGGACTCTCGTGCTTCCTCTCGAGTGGAGACGGGTATGTCGGGGAACTTCTTGAGTTGCAGCAAGGGTGTGAAGGACCCTTTGGAAGTTCCAGAGGTTAGGTGTGATTAACCACGAGAAGCCTCAGCGGAAATGGGACTCATCTCGCCTGGAGGGGAGAACCTCCTGGATTTTCTCGAGTTGCGGCAGGTGCTCTCGACTTAAGACGGGGACCTCAGGGACCCGCTCTGGTGGCCTCAGGAAAGGCCAGTCCCCATGCGAGTTGCTCGGGGGCCTCTCGGGATTCCTCTTCCGTCGATGCCGGTCCTAAGACCTTGTGTGGAGTCGGTGCCGGAACCTGACGTTTCCTCTCCAGTGACGACATGCATCTCTGGGTACTTCTGAAGTCTCCCCAGGGGAGTCAGTCCTCGTCTCGAGTGGGGGCATGCACGTGTGCCTTCCTCCCGAGCTGTAGCAGCAGTGTCATGCTTTCCATGGAGTGGATCAAGGGATCTGTGGCTTTCCCTCGACGCTTTCCCACGAGGCTTTCCCACGAGGCTTTCCCACAGGGCTGTACCTCGAGCCACCGTGGTGTGAGTCGATCCTTGGCTTGAAGGTCGAGGCAGTGCAGGGAAAACAGGTTTCCCTGGAATGGACTGAGACATCTGGGGGACTCTGGGAATGGTGGCACGACCCTGGAGTTCCTCTCGCCTTTCCTGTGGAGAGCGCCTCCTCTTGAGATGTGACGGGAACGCCGGGAATTCTTTCCCCACCAAGCAGGGAAAGGATCCCTCCTCTCGAGCTAGGAGGCGGAAACTGGGCTCCTCTGGATGTGGGCAGAACTCTCGTGCTTCCTCTCGAGTGGAGACGGGTATGTCGGGGAACTACTTGAGTTGCAGCAAGGGTGTGAAGGACCCTTTGGAAGTTCCAGATATTAGGTGTGATTTGCCTCGATTCGCCTCAGCGGAAATGGGCCTCATCTCGCCTCTAGGGGAGAACCTCCTGAATTTTCTCGAGTTGCGGCTGGTGCTCACGAATTACGTCGGGGACCTCAGGGACACGCTCTGGTTCCCTCAGGAATGGCTAGTCCCCTTGCGAGCTGCTCGGGGGCCTCTCGGGATTCCTCTACAGTCGATGCCGGGGCCTAAGACCTTGTGTGGCGTCGGTGCTAGAACCTGAGCATTCTTCTTCAGTGATGACATGGATCTTGGGGTACTTCTGCAGTCTCCACAAGGGAGTCAGTCCTCGTCTCAAGTGGCGGCATGCACGTGCGCTTTCCTCTCGAGCTGTAGCAGCAGTGTCACGCTGGCTTAAGACCTTGTTTAGCATCGGTGCCGGAACCTGAGTGTTCCTCTCCAGTGCTGACATGGATCTTGGGTACTTCTAAGTCTCCCCAGGGGAGTCAGTCCTCGTCTCAAGTGGGGGCCTTCACGTGCGCTTTCCTCTCGATCTGTAGCAGCAGTGTCACGCTTCCCTTCGCGTGGATCAAGGGATCTGTGGCTTTCCCTCGAGGCTTTCCCACGAGGCTTTCCCACGAGGCTTTCCCACAGGGCTGTTACAAGTGCCACTGTGGTGTGAGTCGAATCTTCGGCTTGAAAGTCGAGGCATTGCAGGGAAAACAGGTTTCCCTGGAATGGACTGAGAAATCTGGGGTCTCGGGGAATGGTGGCACGACCCTGGAGTTCCTCTCGCCTTTCCTGTGGAGAGCGCCTCTTCTTGAGATGCGACGGGAACGCGGGGAATTCTTTCCCCACCACGCAGTGAAAGGATCCCTCCTCTCGAGCTAAGAGGCAGAAACGGGGCTCCTCTGGATGTGGGCGGGATTCTCGAGCTTCCTCTCGAGTGGAGACGGGTATGTCGGGTAACTTCTTGAGTTGCAGCAAGGGTGTGAAGGACCCTTTGGAATTTACAGATGTTAGGTGTGATTAGCCTCGAGACGCCTCAGGGCAAATGGGCCTCATCTCGCCTGGAGGGGAGAACCTCCTGGATTTTCTCGAGTTGCGGCATGTGCTCTCGATTTACGACGGGGACCACAGGGACCCGCTATGGTGGCCTCAAGAAAGGTCAGTCCCCATGCGAGTTACACGGGGGCCTCTCGGGTTTCATCTCCCGTCGATGTTGGGGCCTAAGATCTTGTGTGGAACAGTGCCCGAACCTGAGCATTCCTCTCCAGTGCTGACATGGATCTTGGGGTACTTCTGCAGTCTCCCCAGGGGAGTCAGTCTTCGTCTAGTGTGGTGGCATGCACGTGCGCTTTCCTTCCGAGCTGTAGCAGAAGTGTCGCTCTTCCCTTCGCGGGGATCAAGGGATCTGTGGCTTTCCCTCTAGGCTTTCCCACGAGGCTTTCCCACTAGGCTTTCCCACAGGGCTATCCCACGTGCCACCGTAGTGTGACTCGATCCTCGGCTTGAAAGTCGAGGCAGTGCAGGGAAAACAGGTTTCCCTGGAATGGACTGAGACATCTGGGGTCTATGGGAATGGTGGCACGACCCTGGAGTTCCTCTCGCCTTTCCTGTGGAGAGCGCCTCCTCTTGTGATGCGACGGAAACGCTGTGAATTCTTTCCCCACCATGCAGGGAAAGGATCCCTCCACTCGAGCTAGGAGGCGAAAACGTGGCTCCCCTGGATGTGGGCTGTATTCTCGTTCTTCCTTTTGAGTGGAGACAGGTATGTCGGGGAACTTCTTGAGTTGCAGCAAGGGTGTGAAGGACCCTTTGGAATTTCCACATGTTAAATGTGATTAGCCTCGAGACGCCTCAGCGGAAATGGGCCTCATCTCGCCTGGAGGGGAGAACCTCCTGGATTTTCTCGAGTTGCGGCAGGTGCTCTCGACTTACGACGGGGACCTCAGGGACCCACTCTGGTGGCCTCAGGAAAGGCCAGTCCCCATGCGAGTTGCTCGGGGGCCTCTCGGGATTCCTCTCCCGTCGATGCCAGGGCCTAAGACCTTGTGTGGAGTCTGTTCCGGAACCTGAGGATTCCTCTCCAGTGCTGACATAAAACTTGGGGTACTTCTGAGTCTCCCAGGGGAATCAGTCCTCGTCTCGAGTGGGGGCCTGCACGTGCGCTTTCCTCTCGAGCTTTAGCAGCAGTGTCACGCTTCCCTTCGCGTGGATCAAGGGATCTGTGGCTTTCCCTCGAGGCTTTCCCACGAGGCTTTCCCACAGGGCTGTCCCACGTGCCACCGTGGTGTGAGTCGATGCTCGGCTTGAAAGTGGAGGCAGTGCAGGGAAACAGGTTCCCTGGAATGGACTGAGACATCTGGGGGACTCTGGGAATGGTTTCACGACCCTGGACTCGTGTGAAAGACTTGTGGGAAAGCCTCGTGGGAAAGCCTTGTGGGAAAGCCTCGTGGGAAAGCCACAGATCCCTTGATCCACGCGAAGGAAAGCGTGACACTGCTGTTACAGCTCGGGAGGAAAGAGCACGTGCATGCCCCCACTCGAGACGAGGACTGACTCCCCTGGGGAGACTCCAGAAGTACCCCAAGTTCCATGTCAGCACTGGAGAGTAATCCTCAGGTTCCGGCACCGAATCCACACAAGCTCTTAATCCACAGCATCTACAGGAGAGGAATCCCGAGATGCCCCCGAGCAACTCGCATGGGGACTGGCCTTTCCTGAGGCCACCAGAGCGAGTCCATGAGGTCCACGTCGTAAGTCAAGAGCACATGCCGCAACGCGAGAAAATCCAGGAGGTTCTCCCCTGCAGGCGAGATGAGGCCCATTCGTGCTGAGGCGTCTCGAGGCTAATCAGAGCTAACCTCTGGAACATCCAAAGGGTCCTTCACACCCTTGCTGCAACCCAAGAAGTTCCCCTGCATGCCCGTCTCCACTCGAGAGGAAGCACGGGAGTCCCGCCCACATCGCGAGGAGCTGCGTTTTCACATCCTAGCTCGAGAGGAGGGATCCTTTCCCTGCGTGTTCGGGAAAGAATTCCCGGCGTTCCCGTCGTATCTCAACAGGAGGCCCTCTCCACAGGAAAGACGAGAGGAACTCCAGGGTCGTGCCACCATTCCCAGAGTCCCCCAGATGTCTCAGTCCATTCCAGGGAAACCTGTTTTCCCTGCACTGCCTCGACTTTAAAGCCGAGGATCCACTCACACCACGGTGGCACGTGGGACAGCCCTGTGGGAAAGCCTCCTGAAAAGCCTCGTGGGAAAGCCTCGAGGGAAAGCCACAGATCCCTTGATCCACGCGAAGGGAAGCGTGACACTGCTCCTAAAGCTCGGGAGGAAAGCACACGTGCATGCCCCATTCAAGACGAGAACTGACTCCCCTGGGGAGACTCCAGAAGTACCCCAAGATCCATGTCAGCACTGGAGAGGAATCATCAGGTTTCAGGACCGACTCCACACAAGGTCTTAGTCCACAGCATCGACAGGAGAGGAATCCCGAGCAGGCCCCCGAGCAACTTGCATGGGGCCTGGCCTTTCCTGAGGCCACCAGAGCGGGTCCCTGAGGTCCCGGTCGTAAGTCGAGAGCACCTGCCGCAACTCGAGAAAATCCAGGAGGTTCTCCCCTCCAGGCGAGATGAGGCCCATTTCCGTGGAGGTGTCTCGAGCCTAATCACACCTAACCTCTGGAACTTCCAACGGGTCCTTCACACCCTTGCTGCAACTCAAGAAATTCCCGACATATCCGTCTCCACTCGAGAGGAAGCACGAGAGTCCCACCCCCATCCAGAGGAGCCCCGATTCTGCCTCCTACCTCGAGAGAAGGGATCCTTTCCCTGCGTGGTCCGGAAAGAATTCCCGGCGTTCCCGTCGCATCTCAAGAGGAGGCGCTCTCCACAGGAAAGGCGAGAGGATCTTCAGGGTCGGGTCACCATTCCCAGAGCCCAAAGATGTCTCAGTCCATTCCAGGAAATCATGTTTTCCCTACACTGCCTCGACTTTCAAGCCGATGATCGACTCACACCACGGTGGCACGTGGGACAGCCCTGTGGGTAAGCCTCGTGGGAAAGCCTCGAGGGAAAGCCACAGATCCCTTGATCCACCCGAAGTAAAGCGTGACACGGCTGCTACAGCTCGGGAGGAAAGCGCAGGTGCATGCCCCCACTCTAGACGAGGACTGACTCCCCTGGGGAGACCCCAGAAGAACCCCAAGATCTATGTCAGCACTGGAGAGGAATCCTAAGTTCCCGGCCCGGAATCCACACAAGGTCTTAGGCCCCGGCATCGACGGGAGAGGAATCCCGAGAGGCCCCCGAGCAACTCGCATGGGGACTGGCCTTTCCTGAGGCCACTAGAGCGAGTCCCTGAGCTCCCCGTCGTAAGTCGAGAGCACCTGCTGCAACTCGAGAAAATCCAGGAGGTTCTCCCCTCTAGGCGAGATGAGGCCAATTTCCGCTGAGGCGTCTCACGGCTTATTACAGCTAACATCTCGAACTTCAAAAGGGTCCTTCACTCCCTTGCTGCAACTCAAGAAGTTCCCCAACATTCCCGTATCCACTCGAGAGGAAGCACGAGAGTCCCGCCCACATCCAGAGGAGCCCCGTTTCCGCCTCCTAGCTCGAGAGGTGGGATCCTTTCACTGCGTGGTCTGGAAAGAATTCCCGGCATTACCGTCGCATCTCAAGAGGAGGCGCTCTCCACAAGAAAGGCGAGAGGAACTCCAGGGTCGTGCCACCATTCCCAGAGTCCCCCAGATGTCTCAGTCCATTCCAGGGCAACCTGTTTCTCCTGCACTGCCTCGACCTTCAAGATGAGGATCGACTCACACCACGGTGGCACGTGGGACAACCCTGGTGGAAAGCCTCGTGAAAAGCCTCGTGGGAAAGCCTCGAGGGAAAGCCACAGATCCCTTGATCCACGCGAAGGGAAGAGTGACACTGCTGCTACAGCTCAGGAGGAAAGCGCACCTGTATGCCCCCACTCGAGACGTGGACTGACTCACCTGGGGAGACTCCAGAAGTACCCCAAGATCCATGACAGCACTGGAGAGGAACCTCAGGTTCCGGTACTGACTCCACATAAGGTGTTAGTCCCCGGCATCGAAGGGAGAGGAATCCCGAGAGGCCCCGAGCAACTCGCATGGGGACTGGCCTTTCCTGAGGCCACCAGAGCGGGTCCCCCATCGTAAGTCGAGAGCACTTCCAAAACTCGAGAAAATCCAGGAGATCTGCCGTCCATGCGAGATGAGGCCCATTTTCCACTGAGGCGTCCGAGGCTAATCACAACTAACCAGTGGAAC
>NW_017217959.1:0-12197 GCF_001704415.2 Capra hircus | reverse complement strand
GGGTGGGACACTCGTGCTTCCTCTCGAGTGGAGACGGGTATGTCGGGGAACTTCTTGAGTTGCAGCAAGGGTGTGAAGGACCCTTTGGAAGTTCCAGAGGTTAGTGTGATTAGCCTCGAGACGCCTCAGCGGAAATGGGCCTCATCTCGCCTGGAGGGGAGAACCTCCTGGATTTTCTCGAGTTGCGCAGGTGCTCTCGACTTACGACGGGGACCTCAGGGACCCGCTCTGGTGGCCTCAGAAGGCCAGTCCCCATGCGAGTTGCTCGGGGGCCATCTCGGGATTCCACTACCGTCGATGCCCGGGCCTAAGACCTTGTTTGGAGTCGGTGCCCGGAACCTGAGGATTCCTCTCCAGTGCTGACTTGGCTATTGGGTACTTCTGGAGTCTCCCCAGGGGAGTCAGTCCTCGTCTCGAGTGGGGGCATGCACGAGCGCTTACCTCCGAGCTGTAGCAGCAGTGTCATGCTTCCCTTCGCGTGAATCAAGGGAACAGTGGCTTTCCCTCGAGGCTTTCCCTAGAGGCTTTCCACCAGGCTTTCCCACGAGGCTTTACCACAGCGCTATCCACGTGCCACCATGGTGTGAGTCGATCCTCGGCTTGAAATTTGAGGCAGTGCCGGGGAAAACAGGCTTCCCTGGAATGGCCTGAGACATCTGGGCGACTCTGGGAATGGGTGGAAGGACCCTGGAGTTCCTGACGCCTTTCCTGTGGAAAGCCTACCCTCTTGAGATGCGCGGGGAACGCCGGGAATTCTTTCCCGACCATGCAGGGAAAGGATCCCTCCTCTCGTGCTATGAGGCGGAAACGGGGCTCCTCTGGATGTGGGCGGGACTCTCGTGCTTCCTCTCGAGTGGAGACGGTATGTCGGGGAACTTCTTGAGTTGCAGCAAGGATGTGAAGGACTTTTCGAAGTTCCAGAGGTTAGGTGTGATTAGCCTGGGGACGCCTCAGAGGAAACGGGCCTCATCTCGCCTGGAGGGGGAGAACCTCCTGGATTTTATCGAGTTGCGGCAGTTGCTCTCGACTTATGACGGGACCTCAGGGACCCGCTCTGATGGCCCTCAGGAAAGGCCAGTACCCATGCTAGTTGCTCGGGGCCTCTCGGGATTCTTCTCCCGTCGATGCAGGGCCTAAACCTTGTTGGAGTTGGTGCGGAACGTGAGGATTCTCGCCAGTGCTGATGTGGACTTGGGTACTTCTGGAGTCTCTCCAGGGTATCATCCTCGTATCGAGTGGGGCATGACGTGCGCTTTCCTTCCGAGATGTAGCAGCAGTGCACACTTCCGTTCGCGTGAATCAAAGCAACTGTGGCTTCCCTCGAGGCTTTCCACGAGGCTTTCTCTCGAGGCTTCCCACGAGCTTTCCCACAGGGCTGTCCCACGTGCCACAGTGGTGTGAGTCGATCCTCGGCTTGAAAGTAGAGGCAGTGCAGGAAAACAGGTTCCCTGGAATGACTGGGACATCTGGGGGACTTAGGGAATGGTGCACGTCCCTGGAGTTCCTCTCGCTTTCTGTGGAGATCGCCTCCTCTTGAGAGCACCGAAACACTGGAACTTTCCGATCACTGATGGAAAGGATCCTCCTCTCGAGCTAGGAGCGGAAACGGGGCTCCGCTGATTTGGGCGGACTCTCGTGCTTCCTCTCGAGTGGAGACGGGTATGTTGGGGATCTCTTGAGTTGCAGCAAGGGTGTGAAGGACCCTTTGTAAGTTCCAGAGTTTAGGTGTGATTAGCCTTGAGACACCTCAGCGGAAATGGTCCTTATCTCGCCTGGAAGGGAACCTCCTGGATTTCTCGAGTTGTGGCAGGTGTCTCGAAACGACGGGACCTCAGGGACCGCTCTGTGGCCTCAGGAAGACAGTCCCCATGCAAGTTGCTCGGGCCTCTCGGATTCCTCTCCCTTCGATGCCAGGCCCTAAGACCTTGTTTGGAGTCGTGCCGGAACCTGAGGATTCCTCTCCAGTGCTGACATGGATCCTGGGTACTTCTGGAGTCTCCCCAGGGGAGTCACTCGTCGTCTCGAGTGCGGGTATGCACGTGCGCTTACCTCCGAGCTGTAACAGCAGTGTCACGCTTCCCGTCGCGTGGATCAAGGGATCTGTGGCTTTCCCTCGAGGCTTTCCCACGAGGCCTTCCCACAGGGCTGTCCCACGTGCCACCGAGGTGTGAGTCGATCCTCGGCTTGAAAGTCGAGGCAGTGCAGGGAAAACAGGTTTCCCTGGAATGGACTGACACATCTGGGACTCTGGGAATGTGGCACAACCCGGGAGTTCCTCTCGCCTTTCCTGTGGAGAGCGCCTCCCACTTGAGTGTGACGGGAACGCCGGGAATTCTTTCCCGACCACGCAGGGAAAGGATCCCTCCTCTCGAGTTAGGAGGCGGAAACGGGCTCCTCTGGATGTGGGCGGGACTCTCGTGCTTCCTCTCGAGTGTAGTCGGGTATGTCGGGGAACTTCTTGAGTTGCAGCAAGGGTGTGAAGGACCCTTTGGAAGTTCCAGAGTTTAGGTGTGATTAGCCCTCGAGACGCCTCAGCGGAAATGGGCCTCATCTCGCCTGGAGGGGAGAACCTCCTGGATTTTCTCGAGTTGCGGCAGGTGCTCTCGACTTACGACGGGGACCTCAGGGACCCGCTCTGGTGGCCTCAGGCAAGGCCAGTCCCCATGCGAGTTGCTCGGGGGCCTCTCGGGATTCCTCTCCAGTGGATGCCGGGGCCTAAGATCTTGTGTGGAGTAGGTGCCGGAACCTGAGCATTCCTCTCAAGTGCTGAGATGGATCTTGGGGTACTTCTGGAGTCTCCCCAGGGGAGTCAGTCGTCGTCTCGAGTGGGGGAATGCACGTGCGCTTTCCTCCCGAGCGAAGCAGCAGTGTCACGCTTCCCTTTGCGTGGATCAAGGATCAGGGGCTTTCCCCTCGAGGCTTTCCCACAGGGCTTTCCCACGAGGCTTCCCCACAGGGCTGTCCCACGTGCCACCGTGGTGTGAGTCGATCCTCCTTGGAAAGTCGAGGCAGTGCAGGGAAAACAGGTTTCCCTGCAATGGCCTGAGAAATCAGGGGGACTCTGGGAATGGGGCCTGATCCTGGAGTTCCTCTCGTCTTTCCTGTGGAGAGCGCCTCCTCTTGAGATGCGACAGGAATGCTAGGAATTCTTTCCCGACCACGCAGGGAAGGATCCCTCCTCTCGAGCTAGCAGTCGGAAACGGGGCCACTCTGGAAATGGGCGGGACTCTCATGTTACTCTTGAGTGGAGACCGGTATGTCGGGGAACTTCTTGAGTTGCAGCAAGGGTGTGAAGGACCCTTTGGAAGTTCCAGATGTTAGATGTGATTAGCCTCGAGACGCCTCAGCGGAAATGGGCCTCATCTCGCCTGGAGGGGAGAACCTCCTGGATTTTCTCGAGTTGCGGCAGGTGCTCTCAACTTACGACGGGGACCTCAGGGACCCGCTCTGGAGGCCTCAGGAAAGGCCAGTCCCCATGCGAGTTGCTCGGGGGCTCTCGGGATTCCTCTCCCTTCGATGCCGGTGCCTAAGATCTTGTGTGGAGTCGGTGCTGGAACCTGAGGATTCCTCTGCAGTGCTGACATGGATCTTGGTGTACTTCTGGAGTCTCTCAGGGCAGTCAGTCCGCTACTCCACTGGGGCATGCACGTGCGCTTTCCTCCCGATCTGTAGCAGCAGTGTCACGCTTCCCTTCGCATGGATCAAGGGATCTGTGGCTTTCCCTCGAGGCTTTCCCACGAGGCTTTCCCACAGGGCTGTCCCACGTGCCACTGTGGTGTGAGTCGATCCTCGGTTTGAAAGTCGAGGCAGTGCAGGGAATAAAGGTTTCCCTGGAATGGACTGAGACATCTGGGGGACTCTGGGAATGTGGCACGACCCTGGAGTCCTCTCTATTTTCCTGTGGAGAGCGCCTCCACTTAAGATGCGTTGGAAACGCCGTGAAATTCTTTTCCGACCATGCAGGGAAAGGATCAATGCCTCTCGAGCTATGAGGCGGAAACAGGGCTCCTCTGGATGTGGGTGGGACACTCGTGCTTCCTCTCGAGTGGGAGACGGGTATGTCGGGGAACTTCTTGAGTTGCCAGCAAGGGTGTGAAGACCCTTTGGAAGTTCCAGAGGTTTAGTGTGATTAGCCTCGAGACGCCTCAGCGGAAATGGGCCTCATCTCGCCTGGAGGGGAGAACCTCCTGGGATTTTCTCGAGTTGCGGCAGGTGCTCTCGGACTTACGACGGGGACCTCAGGGACCCGCTCTGGTGGCCTCAGAAAGGCCAGTCCCCATGCGAGTTGCTCGGGGGCCATCTCAGGGATTCCATCTACCCGTCGTATGCCCGGGCTAAGACCTTGTTTGGAGTCGGTGCCGGAACCTGAGGATTCCTCTCCAGTGCTGACTTGGTACTTGGGGTACTTCTGGAGTCTCCCCAGGGGAGTCAGTCCTCGTCTCGAGTGGGGGCATGCACGAGCGCTTATCCTCCCGAGCTGTAGCAGCAGTGTCAATGCTTCCCTTTGCGTGAATCAAGGGAACAGTGGCTTTCCCTCGAGGCTTTCCCTCAGAGGCTTTCCCACCAGGCTTTCCCACGAGGCTTTACCACAGCGCTATCCACGTGCCACCATGGTGTGAGTCGATCCTCGGCTTGAAATTTGAGGCAGTGCCGGGAAAACAGGCTTCCCTGGAATGGCCTGAGACATCTGGGCGACTCTGGAATGGTGGAAGGACCCTGGAGTTCCTGACGCCTTTCCTGTGGAAAGCCTACCCTCTTGAGATGCGACGGGAACGCCGGGAATTCTTTCCCGACCATGCAGGGAAAGGATCCCTCCTCTCGTGCTATGAGCGGAAACGGGGCTCCTCTGGATGTGGGCGGGACTCTCGTGCTTCCTCTCGAGTGGAGACGGGTATGTCGGGAACTTCTTGAGTTGCAGCAAGGATGTGAAGGACGTTTTCGAAGTTCCAGAGGTTAGGTGTGATTAGCCTGGGGACGCCTCAGAGGAAACGGGCCTCATCTCGCCTGGAGGGGAGAACCTCCTGGATTTTATCGAGTTGCGGCAGTTGCTCTCGACTTATGACGGGGACCTCAGGGACCCGCTCTGATGGCCTCAGGAAAGGCCAGTACCCATGCTAGTTGCTCGGGGCCTCTCGGGATTCTTCTCCCGTCGATGCAGGGGCCTAAAACCTTGTTTGGAGTCGGTGCCGGAACTGAGGATTCCTCGCCAGTGCTGATGTGGATCTTGGGTACTTCTGGAGTCTCTCCAGGGTAGTCAGTCCTCGTATCGAGTGGGGCATGCACGTGCGCTTTCCTTCCGAGATGTAGCAGCAGTGTCACACTTCCGTTCGCGTGAATCAAAGCAACTGGTGCTTCCTCGAGGCTTTCCCACGGAGGCTTTCCTCTCGAGGCTTTCCCACGAGGCTTTCCCACAGGGCTGTCCCACGTGCCACAGTGGTGTGAGTCGATCCTCGGCTTGAAAGTAGAGGCAGTGCAGGGAAAACAGGTGTCCCTGGAATGGACTGGGACATCTGGGGGACTTAGGGAATGGTGGCACGTCCCTGGGAGTTCCTCTCGCCTTTCCTGTGGAGATCGCCTCCTCTTGAGATGCACCGGAAACACTGGGAACTCTTTCCCGATCACTGATGGAAAGGATCCCTCCTCTCGAGCTAGGAGGCGGAAACGGGGCTCCTCTGAATTTGGGCGGGACTCTCGTGCTTCCTCTCGAGTGGAGACGGGTATGTTGGGGATCTTCTTGAGTTGCAGCAAGGGTGTGAAGGACCCTTTGTAAGTTCCAGAGGTTAGTGTGATTAGCCTTGAGACACCTCAGCGGAAATGGTCCTTATCTCGCCTGGAAGGGAGAACCTCCTGGATTTTCTCGAGTTGTGGCAGGTGCTCTCGACTAACGACGGGGACCTCAGGGACCCGCTCTGGTGGCCTCAGGAAAGGCCAGTCCCCATGCAATTGCTTCGGGGGCCTCTCGGGATTCCTCTCCCTTCGATGCCAGGCCCTAAGACCTTGTTTGGAGTCGGTGCCGGAACCTGAGGATTCCTCTCCAGTGCTGACATGGATCCTGGGGTACTTCTGGAGTCTCCCCAGGGGAGTCACTCGTCGTCTCGAGTGCGGGTATGCACGTGCGCTTACCTCCCGAGCTGTAACAGCAGTGGTCACGCTTCCCGTCGCGTGGATCAAGGGATCTGTGGCTTTCCCTCGAGGCTTTCCCACGAGGCCTTCCCACAGGGCTGTCCCACGTGCCACCGACGGTGTGAGTCGATCCTCGGCTTGAAAGTCGAGGCAGTGCAGGGAAAACAGGTTTCCCTGGAATGGACCTGACACATCTGGGGGACTCTGGGAATGTGGCACAACCCGGGAGTTCCTCTCGCCTTTCCTGTGGAGAGCGCCTCCACTTGAGGTGTGACGGGAACGCCGGGAATTCTTTCCCGACCACGCAGGGAAAGGATCCCTCCTCTCGAGTTAGGAGGCGGAAACGGGGGCTCCTCTGGATGTGGGCGGGACTCTCGTGCTTCCTCTCGAGTGTAGTCGGGTATGTCGGGGAACTTCTTGAGTTGCAGCAAGGGTGTGAAGGACCCTTTGGAAGTTCCAGAGTTTAGGTGTGATTAGCCTCGAGACGCCTCAGCGGAAATGGGCCTCATCTCGCCTGGAGGGGAGAACCTCCTGGATTTTCTCGAGTTGCGGCAGGTGCTCTCGACTTACGACGGGGACGCTCAGGGACCCGCTCTGGTGGCCTCAGGCAAGGCCAGTCCCCATGCGAGTTTGCTCGGGGGCCTCTCGGGATTCCTCTCCAGTGGATGCCGGGGCCTAAGATCTTGTGTGGAGTAGGTGCCGGAACCTGAGCATTCCTCTCAAGTGCTGAGATGGATCTTGGGGTACTTCTGGAGTCTCCCCAGGGGAGTCAGTCGTCGTCTCGAGTGGGGGAATGCACGTGCGCTTTCCTCCCGAGCGAAGCAGCAGTGTCACGCTTCCCTTTGCGTGGATCAAGGGATCAGGGGCTTTCCCTCGAGGCTTTCCCACAGGGCTTTCCCACGAGGCTTCCCCACAGGGCTGTCCCACGTGCCACCGTGGTGTGAGTCGATCCTCCCTTGAAAGTCGAGGCAGTGCAGGGAAAACAGGTTTCCCTGCAATGGCCTGAGAAATCAGGGGGACTCTGGGAATGGGGCCTGATCCTGGAGTTCCTCTCGTCTTTCCTGTGGAGAGCGCCTCCTCTTGAGATGCGACAGGAATGCTAGGAATTCTTTCCCGACCACGCAGGGAAAGGATCCCTCCTCTCGAGCTAGCAGTCGGAAACGGGGCCACTCTGGAAATGGGCGGGACTCTCATGTTACTCTTGAGTGGAGACCGGTATGTCGGGGAACTTCTTGAGTTGCAGCAAGGGTGTGAAGGACCCTTTGGAAGTTCCAGATGTTAGATGTGATTAGCCTCGAGACGCCTCAGCGGAAATGGGCCTCATCTCGCCTGGAGGGGAGAACCTCCTGGATTTTCTCGAGTTGCGGCAGGTGCTCTCAACTTACGACGGGGACCTCAGGGACCCGCTCTGGAGGCCTCAGGAAAGGCCAGTCCCCATGCGAGTTTGCTCGGGGGCCTCTCGGGATTCCTCTCCCTTCGATGCCGGTGCCTAAGATCTTGTGTGGAGTCGGTGCTGGAACCTGAGGATTCCTCTGCAGTGCTGACATGGATCTTGGTGTACTTCTGGAGTCTCTCAGGGCAGTCAGTCCGCTACTCCACTGGGGGCATGCACGTGCCGCTTTCCTCCCGATCTGTAGCAGCAGTGTCACGCTTCCCTTCGCATGGATCAAGGGATCTGTGGCTTTCCCTCGAGGCTTTCCCACGAGGCTTTCCCACAGGGCTGTCCCACGTGCCACTGTGGTGTGAGTCGATCCTCGGTTTGAAAGTCGAGGCAGTGCAGGGAATAAAGGTTTCCCTGGAATGGACTGAGACATCTGGGGGACTCTGGGAATGGTGGCACGACCCTGGAGTCCTCTCTATTTTCCTGTGGAGAGCGCCTCCACTTAAGATGCGTTGGAAACGCCGTGAATTCTTTTCCGACCATGCAGGGGAAGGATCAATGCTCTCGAGCTATGAGGCGGAAACAGGGCTCCTCTGGATGTGGGTGGGACACTCGTGCTTCCTCTCGAGTGGAGACGGGTATGTCGGGGAACTTCTTGAGTTGCAGCAAGGGTGTGAAGGACCCTTTGGAAGTTCCAGAGGTTACGTGTGATTAGCCTCGAGACGCCTCAGCGGAAATGGGCCTCATCTCGCCTGGAGGGGAGAACCTCCTGGATTTTCTCGAGTTGCGGCAGGTGCTCTCGACTTACGACGGGGACCTCAGGGACCCGCTCTGGTGGCCTCAGAAAGGCCAGTCCCCATGCGAGTTGCTCGGGGGCATCTCGGGATTCCACTACCGTCGATGCCCGGGCCTAAGACCTTGTTTGGAGTCCGGTGCCGGAACCTGGAGGATTCCTCTCCAGTGCTGACTTGGCTATTGGGGTACTTCTGGAGTCTCCCCAGGGGAGTCAGTCCTCGTCTCGAGTGGGGGCATGCACGAGCGCTTACCTCCCGAGCTGTAGCAGCAGTGTCATGCTTCCCTTCGCGTGAATCAAGGGAACAGTGGCTTTCCCTCGAGGCTTTCCCTAGAGGCTTTCCCACCAGGCTTTCCCACGAGGCTTTACCACAGCGCTATCCACGTGCCACCATGGTGTGAGTCGATCCTCGGCTTGAAATTTGAGGCAGTGCCGGGAAAACAGGCTTCCCTGGAATGGCCTGAGACATCTGGGCGACTCTGGGAATGGTGGAAGGACCCTGGAGTTCCTGACGCCTTTCCTGTGGAAAGCCTACCCTCTTGAGATGCGACGGGAACGCCGGGAATTCTTTCCCGACCATGCAGGGAAAGGATCCCTCCTCTCGTGCTATGAGGCGGAAACGGGGCTCCTCTGGATGTGGGCGGGACTCTCGTGCTTCCTCTCGAGTGGAGACGGGTATGTCGGGGAACTTCTTGAGTTGCAGCAAGGATGTGAAGGACGTTTTCGAAGTTCCAGAGGTTAGGTGTGATTAGCCTGGGGACGCCTCAGAGGAAACGGGCCTCATCTCGCCTGGAGGGGAGAACCTCCTGGATTTTATCGAGTTGCGGCAGTTGCTCTCGACTTATGACGGGGACCTCAGGGACCCGCTCTGATGGCCTCAGGAAAGGCCAGTACCCATGCTAGTTGCTCGGGGCCTCTCGGGATTCTTCTCCCGTCGATGCAGGGGCCTAAAACCTTGTTTGGAGTCGGTGCCGGAACGTGAGGATTCCTCGCCAGTGCTGATGTGGATCTTGGGGTACTTCTGGAGTCTCTCCAGGGTAGTCAGTCCTCGTATCGAGTGGGGGCATGCACGTGCGCTTTCCTTCCGAGATGTAGCAGCAGTGTCACACTTCCGTTCGCGTGAATCAAAGCAACTGTGGCTTCCCTCGAGGCTTTCCCACGAGGCTTTCTCTCGAGCTTTCCCACGAGGCTTTCCCACAGGGCTGTCCCACGTGCCACAGTGGTGTGAGTCGATGCCTCGGCTTGAAAGTAGAGGCAGTGCAGGGAAAACAGGTGTCCCTGGAATGGACTGGGACATCTGGGGGACTTAGGAATGGTGGCACGTCCCTGGAGTTCCTCTCGCCTTTCCTGTGGAGATCGCCTCCTCTTGAGATGCACCGGAAACACTGGGAACTCTTTCCCGATCACTGATGGAAAGGATCCCTCCTCTCGAGCTAGGAGGCGGAAACGGGGCTCCTCTGAATTTGGGCGGGACTCCTCGTGCTTCCTCTCGAGTGGAGACGGGTATGTTGGGGATCTTCTTGGAGTTGCAGCAAGGGTGTGAAGGACCCTTTGTAAGTTCCAGAGGTTAGGTGTGATTAGCCTTGAGACACCTCAGCGGAAATGGTCCTTATCTCGCCTGGAAGGGAGAACCTCCTGGATTTTCTCGAGTTGTGGCAGGTGCTCTCGACTAACGACGGGGACCTCAGGGACCCGCTCTGGTGGCCTCAGGAAAGGCCAGTCCCCATGCAAGTTGCTCGGGGGCCTCTCGGGATTCCTCTCCCTTCGATGCCAGGCCCTAAGACCTTGTTTGGAGTCGGTGCCGGAACCTGAGGATTCCTCTCCAGTGCTGACATGGATCCTGGGGTACTTCTGGAGTCTCCCCAGGGGAGTCACTCGTCGTCTCGAGTGCGGGTATGCACGTGCGCTTACCTCCCGAGCTGTAACAGCAGTGTCACGCTTCCCGTCGCGTGGATCAAGGGATCTGTGGCTTTCCCTCGAGGCTTTCCCACGAGGCCTTCCCACAGGGCTGTCCCACGTGCCACCGAGGTGTGAGTCGATCCTCGGCTTGAAAGTCGAGGCAGTGCAGGGAAAACAGGTTTCCCTGGAATGGACTGACACATCTGGGGGACTCTGGGAATGTGGCACAACCCGGGAGTTCCTCTCGCCTTTCCTGTGGAGAGCGCCTCCACTTGAGGTGTGACGGGAACGCCGGGAATTCTTTCCCGACCACGCAGGGAAAGGATCCCTCCTCTCGAGTTAGGAGGCGGAAACGGGGCTCCTCTGGATGTGGGCGGGACTCTCGTGCTTCCTCTCGAGTGTAGTCGGGTATGTCGGGGAACTTCTTGAGTTGCAGCAAGGGTGTGAAGGACCCTTTGGAAGTTCCAGAGTTTAGGTGTGATTAGCCTCGAGACGCCTCAGCGGAAATGGGCCTCATCTCGCCTGGAGGGGAGAACCTCCTGGATTTTCTCGAGTTGCGGCAGGTGCTCTCGACTTACGACGGGGACCTCAGGGACCCGCTCTGGTGGCCTCAGGCAAGGCCAGTCCCCATGCGAGTTGCTCGGGGCCTCTCGGGATTCCTCTCCAGTGGATGCCGGGGCCTAAGATCTTGTGTGGAGTAGGTGCCGGAACCTGAGCATTCCTCTCAAGTGCTGAGATGGATCTTGGGGGTACTTCTGGAGTCTCCCCAGGGGAGTCAGTCGTCGTCTCGAGTGGGGGGAATGCACGTGCGCTTTCCTCCCGAGCGAAGCAGCAGTGTCACGCTTCCCTTTGCGTGGATCAAGGGATCAGGGGCTTTCCCTCGAGGCTTTCCCACAGGCTTTCCACGAGGCTTCCCCACAGGGCTGTCCCACGTGCCACCGTGGTGTGAGTCGATCCTCCCTTGAAAGTCGAGGCAGTGCAGGGAAAACAGGTTTCCCTGCAATGGCCTGAGAAATCAGGGGACTCTGGGAATGGGGCCTGATCCTGGAGTTCCTCTCGTCTTTCCTGTGGAGAGCGCCTCCTCTTGAGATGCGACAGGAATGCTAGGAATTCTTTCCCGACCACGCAGGGAAAGGATCCCTCCTCTCGAGCTAGCAGTCGGAAACGGGGCCACTCTGGAAATGGCGGGACTCTCATGTTACTCTTGAGTGGAGACCGGTATGTCGGGGAACTTCTTGAGTTGCAGCAAGGGTGTGAAGGACCCTTTGGAAGTTCCAGATGTTAGATGTGATTAGCCTCGAGACGCCTCAGCGGAAATGGGCCTCATCTCGCCTGGAGGGGAGAACCTCCTGGATTTTCTCGAGTTGCGGCAGGTGCTCTCAACTTACGACGGGGACCTCAGGACCCGCTCTGGAGGCCTCAGGAAAGGCCAGTCCCCATGCGAGTTGCTCGGGGCCTCTCGGGATTCCTCTCCCTTCGATGCCGGTGCCTAAGATCTTGTGTGGAGTCGGTGCTGGAACCTGAGGATTCCTCTGCAGTGCTGACATGGATCTTGGTGTACTTCTGGAGTCTCTCAGGGCAGTCAGTCCGCTACTCCACTGGGGGCATGCACGTGCGCTTTTCCTCCCGATCTGTAGCAGCAGTGTCACGCTTCCCTTCGCATGGATCAAGGGATCTGTGGCTTTCCCTCGAGGCTTTCCCACGAGGCTTTCCCACAGGGCTGTCCCACGTGCCACTGTGGTGTGAGTCGATCCTCGGTTTGAAAGTCGAGGCAGTGCAGGGAATAAAGGTTTCCCTGGAATGGACTGAGACATCTGGGGGACTCTGGGAATGGTGGCCACGACCCTGGAGTCCTCTCTATTTTCCTGTGGAGAGCGCCTCCACTTAAGATGCGTTGGAAACGCCGTGAATTCTTTTTCCGACCATGCAGGGGAAGGATCAATGCTCTCGAGCTATGAGGCGGAAACAGGGCTCCTCTGGATGTGGGTGGGACACTCGTGC
>NW_017217958.1:0-12197 GCF_001704415.2 Capra hircus | reverse complement strand
ACGCGAGGGAAGCGTGACACTGCTGCTACAGCTCGGGAGGAAAGCGCACGTGCATGTCCCCACTCGAGACGAGGACTGATCCACTGGGGAGACTCCAGAAGTACCCCAAGATCCATGTCAGCACTGGAGAGGAATACTCAGGTTCCGGCACCGACTCCACACAAGGTCTTAGGCCCCGGCATCGAGGGAGAGGAATCCGATAGGCCCCGAGCAACTCGAATGGGGACTGGCCTTTCTTGAGGCCACCAGGGCGGGTCCCTGAGGTCCCCGTCGTAAATCGAGAGCACCTGCCGCAACTCGAGAAAATCCAGGAGGTTCTCCCCTCCAGGCAAGATGAGGTCCATTTCCGCTGAGGCGTCTCGAGGCTAATCACACCTAAGCTCTGGAACTTCCAAACGGCCCTTCACACCCTTGCTGCAACTCAAGAAGTTCCCGACATACCCGTCTCCACTCGAGAGGAAGCACGAGAGTTCCGCCCACATCCAGAGGAGCCCCGTTTCCGCCTCCTAGCTCGAGAGGAGGGATCCTTTCCCTGCGTGCTCGGGAAAGAATTCCCGGCGTTCCCGTCGCATCTCAAGAGGAGGCGCTCTCCACAGGAAAGGCGAGAGGAACTCCAGGGTCGTGCCACCATTCCCAGAGTCCTCCAGATGTCTCAGTCCATTCCAGGGAAACCTGTTTTCCCTGCACTGCCTTCGACTTTCAAGCCGAGGATCGACTCATACCACGGTGGCACGTGGGACAGCCCTGTGGGAAAGCCTCGTGGGGAAAGCCTCGTAGAGCCGAAATGCCACAGATCCCTTGATTCCACCGAAGGGAAGCGTGACACTGCTGCTACAGCTCGGGAGGAAAGCAGCACGTGCATGCCCCCACTCGAGACGAGGACTGACTCCACTGGGGAGACTCCAGAAGTACCCCAAGATCCATGTCAGCACTGGAGAGGAATCCTCAGGTTCCGGCACCGACATCCACACAAGGTCTTAGGCCCCGGGTTGGACGGGAGAGGAATCCCGAGAGGCCCCCGAGCAACTCGCATGGGGACTGGCCTTTCCTGACGCCACCACAGCGGGTCCCTGAGGTCCCCGTTGTAAGTCGAGAGCACCTGCCGCAACTCTAGAAAATCCAGGAGGTTCTCCTCTCCAGGCGAGATGAGGCCCATTTCCGGTGAGGCGTCTCGAGGCTAATCACACCTAAATTCTGGAACTTCCAAAGGGTCCTTCACACCCTTGCTGCAACTCAAGAAGATCCCCGACATACCGTCTCCACTCGAGAGGAAGCACGAGAGTCCAGCCCACATCCAGAGGAGCCCCGTTTCTGCCTCCTAGCTCGAGAGGAGGGATCCTTTCCATGCGTGCTCGGGAAAGATTTCCCGGCATTTCCGTGGCATCTCAAGAGGAGGAACTCTCTACAGGAAAGGCGAGAGGAACTCGAGGGTCGTGCCACCATTCCCAAAGTCCCCCAGATGTCTCAGTCCATTCCAGGGAAACCTGTTTTCCCTGCACTGCCTCGACTTTCAAGCCCAGGATCGACTCACACCACGGTGGCACGTGGGACAGCCTTGTGGGAAAGCCTCCTGGGAAAGCCTCGAGGGAAAGCGACAGTTCCCTTGATCCTCGCGAATGGAAGCGCGACACTGCTGCTACAGCTCGGGAGGAAAGCGCACGTGCATTCCCCCACTCGAGACGAGGGCTGACTCCACTGGGGAGACTCCAGAAGTACCCCAAGATCCATGTCAGCACTGGACAGGAATCCTCAGGTTCCAGCACCCACTCCACACAAGGTCTTAGGCCCCGGCATCGACGGGAGAGGAATCCCGAGAGGCCCCCGAGCAACTCGCAAGGGGACTGGCCTTTCCTGAGGCCACCAGAGCGGGTCCCTGAGGGCCCAGTCGTAAGACTAGAGCACCTGCTGCAATTCGAGAAAATCCAGGAGGTTCTCCCCTCCCGGCGAGTTGAGGCCCATTTCCGCTGAGGCGTCTCCAGGCTAATCACACCTAACCTCTGGAACTTCCACAGGGTTCTTCACACCCTTGCTGCAACTCAAGAAGTTCCCCGATATACCAGTCTCCACACAAGAAGAAGCACTAGAGTCCCGCCCACATCCAGAGGAGCCCCGTTTCCGCCTCCTGGCTTGAGACGAGGGATCCTTTCCCTGCGTGGTCGGGTAAGAATTCCCGGCGTTCCCGTCGCATCTCAAGAGGAGGCGCTCTCCACAGGAAAGGCGAGAGGAACTCCAGGTTCGTGCCACCATTCCCAGAGTCCCCCAGATGTCTCAGTCCATTCCAGGGAAACCTGTTTTCCCTGCACTGCCTCGACTTTCAAGCTGAGGATCGACTCACACCACGGTGGCACGTGGGACAGCCCTGTGGGAAAGCCCTGTGGGAAAAGCCTCGAGGGAAAGCCACTGATCCCTTGATCGACTCGACGGGAAATATGACACTCCTGCTACAGCTCGGGAGGAAAGCGCACGTGCATGCCCCCACACGAGACGAGGACTGACTGCCTTGCGGAGACTCCAGAAGTACACCATGATCCATTTCAGCACTGGAGAGGAATCCTCAGTTTCCGGCACCGACTCCACACAAGGTCTTAGGCCCCGGCATCGATGGGAGAGGAATCCCGAGAGGCCCCCGAGCAACTCGCAAGGGGACTGGCCTTTCCTGAGGCCACCAGAGCGGGTCCCTGAGGTCCCCGACGTAAGTCGATAGCACCTGCCGCAACTCGAGAAAATCCAGGAGGTTCTCCCCTCCAGGCGAGATGAGGCCCATTTCCGCTGAGGCGTCTCCAAGCTAATCACACCTAACCTCTGGAACTTCCAAAGTGTTCTTCACACCCTTGCTGCAACTCCTAGAAGTTCCCGGACATACCTGTCTCCACTCGAAAGGAAGCACGAGAGTCCCGCCCACATCCAGAGGAGCCCCATTTCCGCCTCCTAGCTCGAGAGGAGGGATCCTTTCCCTTCGTGCTCGGGAAAGAATTCCCGTCATTCCCATCGCATTTCAAGGGGAGGCGCTCTTCACAGGAAAGGCGAGAGGGACTCCAGGGTCGTGCCACCATTCCCAGAGTCCCCCAGATGTCTCAGTCCATTCCAGGGAAACCTGTTTCCCTGCACTCCCTCGACTTTCAAGCCGAGGATCGACTCAAACCGCGGTGGCACGTGGGAGAGCCCTGTGGGAAAGCCCTGTGGGAAATCCTCGAGGAAAAGCCACAGATCCCTTGATCCAAGCAAAGGGAAGCGTGACACTGCTGCAAAAGCTGGGGAGGAAAGCGCACGTGCATGCCTCCCTTCGAGACGAGGACTGACTCCACTGGGGAGACTCCAGAAGTACCCCAAGATCCATGTCAGCACTGGAGAGGAATCCTCACGTTCCGGCACTGACTCCACACAAGGACTTAGGCCCCGGCATCGACGGGAGAGGAATCCCGAGAGGCCCCCGGACAACTCGCATGGGGAATGGCCTTTCCTGAGGCCACCAGAGCGGGTCCCTGAGGTCCCCGTCGTAAGTCGAGACCACCTGCCGCAACTCTAGAAAATCCAGGAGGTTCTCCTCTCCAGGCGAGATGAGGCCCATTTCCGCTGAGGCGTCTCGAGGCTAATCACACCTAAATTCTGGAACTTCCAAAGGGTCCTTCACACCCTTGCTGCAACTCAAGAAGATCCCCGACATACCGTCTCCACTCGAGAGGAAGCACGAGAGTCTAGCCCACATCCAGAGGAGCCCCGTTTCTGCCTCCTAGCTCGAGAGGAGGGATCCTTTCCATGCGTGCTCGGGAAAGATTTCCCGGCGTTTCCGTGGCATCTCAAGAGGAGGAACTCTCTACAGGAAAGGCGAGAGGAACTCGAGGGTCGTGCCACCATTCCCAAAGTCCCCCAGATGTCTCAGTCCATTCCAGGGAAACCTGTTTTCCCTGCACTGCCTCGACTTTCAAGCCCAGGATCGAGTCACACCACGGTGGCACGTGGGACAGCCTTGTGGGAAAGCCTCCTGGGAAAGCCTCGAGGGAAAGCGACAGTTCCCTTGATCCTCGCGAATGGAAGCGCGACACTGCTGCTACAGCTCGGGAGGAAAGCGCACGTGCATTCCCCCACTCGAGACGAGGGCTGACTCCACTGGGGAGACTCCAGAAGTACCCCAAGATCCATGTCAGCACTGGACAGGAATCCTCAGGTTCCAGCACCCACTCCACACAAGGTCTTAGGCCCCGGCATCGACGGGAGAGGAATCCCGAGAGGCCCCCGAGCAACTCGCATGGGGAATGGCCTTTCCTAAGGCCACCAGAGCGAGTCCCTGAGGTCCCCGTCGTAAGACTAGAGCACCTGCTGCAACTCGAGAAAATCCAGGAGGTTCTCCCCTCCCGGCGAGTTGAGGCCCATTTCCGCTGAGGCGTCTCCAGGCTAATCACACCTAACCTCTGGAACTTCCACAGGGTTCTTCACACCCTTGCTGCAACTCAAGAAGTTCCCCGATATACCAGTCTCCACACAAGAAGAAGCACTAGAGTCCCGCCCACATCCAGAGGAGCCCCGTTTCCGCCTCCTGGCTTGAGACGAGGGATCCTTTCCCTGCGTGGTCGGGTAAGAATTCCCGGCGTTCCCGTCCGCATCTCAAGAGGAGGCGCTCTCCACAGGAAAGGCGAGAGGAACTCCAGGTTCGTGCCACCATTCCCAGAGTCCCCCAGATGTCTCAGTCCATTCCAGGGAAACCTGTTTTCCCTGCACTGCCTCGACTTTCAAGCTGAGGATCGACTCACACCACGGTGGCACGTGGGACAGCCCTGTGGGAAAGCCCTGTGGGAAAGCCTCGAGGGAAAGCCACTGATCCCTTGATCGACTCGACGGGAAATATGACACTCCTGCTACAGCTCGGGAGGAAAGCGCACGTGCATGCCCCCACACGAGACGAGGACTGACTGCCTTGCGGAGACTCCAGAAGTACACCATGATCCATTTCAGCACTGGAGAGGAATCCTCAGTTTCCGGCACCGACTCCACACAAGGTCTTAGGCCCCGGCATCGATGGGAGAGGAATCCCGAGAGGCCCCCCGAGCAACTCGCAAGGGGACTGGCCTTTCCTGAGGCCACCAGAGCGGGTCCCTGAGGTCCCCGACGTAAGTCGATAGCACCTGCCGCAACTCGAGAAAATCCAGGAGGTTCTCCCCTCCAGGCGAGATGAGGCCCATTTCCGCTGAGGCGTCTCCAAGCTAATCACACCTAACCTCTGGAACTTCCAAAGTGTTCTTCACACCCTTGCTGCAACTCAAGAAGTTCCCGGACATACCTGTCTCCACTCGAAAGGAAGCACGAGAGTCCCGCCCACATCCAGAGGAGCCCCATTTCCGCCTCCTAGCTCGGGAGGAGGGATCCTTTCCCTGCGTGGTCGGTCATTTATTCCCAGCATTCCCGTCGCATTTCAAGAGGAGGCGCTCTCCACAAGAAAGGCGAGAGGAACTCCAGGGTTGTGCCACCATTCCCAGAGTCCCCCAGATGTCTCAGTCCATTCCAGGGAAACCTGTTTTCCCTGCACTGCCTCGACTTTCAAGCCGAGGATCGACTCTCACCACTGTAGCATGTGGGACAGACCTGTGGGAAAGCCTCGTGGGAAAGCCTCGAGGGAAAGCCACAGATCCCTTGATACACGCGAAGGGAAGCGCGACACTGCTGCTACAGCTCGGGAGGAAAGCGCACGTGCATGCCTCCCCTCGAGACGAGGACTGACTCCCTTGGGGAGACTCCAGAAGTACCCCAAGATCCATGTCAGCACTGGAGAGAAATCCTCAGGTTCCGGAACCGACTCCACACAAGGCCTTGGCCACGGCATCGACGGGAGAGGAATCCCGAGAGGCCACAGAGCAACTCGCATGGGTCTGGCCTTTCCTGAGGCCACCAGAGCGGGTCCCTGAGTTCCCCGTCCTATGTCGAGAGCACCTGCTGCAACTCGAGATAATACAGGAGGTTCTCCCCTCCAGGCGAGATGAGGCCCATTTTCGCTGAGGCGTCTCGAGTCTAAACACACCTAACCTCTGGAACTTCCAAAGGGTCCTTCACACCCTTGCTGCAACTCAAGAAGTTCCCCGACATACCCGTCTCCACTCGAGAGGAAGCACAAGAGTCCCGCCCACATCCAGAGGAGCCCCGTTTCCGCCTCCTAGCTCGAGAGGAGGGATCCTTTCCCTACGTGGTCGGGAAAGAATTCCCGGCGTTCCCGTCACATCTCAAGAGGAGTCGCTCTCCACCGGAGAGGGGAGAGGAACTCCAGGGTCGTGCCACCATTCCCAGAGTCCCCCAGATATCTCAGTCCATTCCAGGGAAACCTGTTTTCCCTGCACTGCCTCGACCTTCAAGCCGAGGATCGACTCACACCACGGTGGCACGTTGGACAGCCCTGTGGGAAAGCCTCGTGGGAAAGCCTCGTGGGAAAGCCTCGAGGTAAAGCCACAGATCTCTTGATCCACGCGAAGGGAATCGTGACTCTGCTGCTACAGCTCGAGAGGAAAGCGCACGTTCATGCCCCCACTCGAGACGAGGACTGACTCCCCTGGGGAGACTCCAGAAGTACCCCAAGATCCATGTCAGCACTGGAGAGGAATCCTCAGGTTCCGGCACCTGCTGGGAGCCAGTGTGAGGAATCCCGCCCGTGACAAGGTCATGAGGAATGAAGCTGACATACGCAAGGCGTGCTCAGACTTCAGGGACCCCTCTGCAAATTCCTAAGCACGTACCCCAAACAAAAATCTGCCGGCTTTTGTGCTCTGCTTTTCCACTCTTCTGACATTTTCTGGAAAAAGTCAATTCAGGGCTTTAGTCTTCTGCATTTGAAAGAGTATTTCAATCCAAAACACCCCTCCGATGGCTGTCTAGCCTGCCTGCAGGACTCGTACAACTGCGCATGTGATTGTTTGAGGCCTCCTGACCGCAGGAGTCACAGGAAGCTTAAAATATCCTAGGAATGTAGCAGCTTCCGAGGAGTCAAAATCTTTAGAATAGGACTGATTAAAGGTTTCATTTTTTGGGTCAATGCTTGCTGCCAAATTTTCATATCCTTTATTTTTAGATATAGTTGGTATATAGAAAAACAAGTAGTAGACCTGGTATTAGCAACATTAGATCTTTGAGTTAAGTACCTTCTTTGTTATATCCCACTGCACCTTTGTTCTATAGAGATGTAACTTTAATGCTTTAAGGAGATGCAGATTAAAAAAAAAACACTTCAGGGGAAACAAAATTAACATTCATTAAGGAAGAGAGCCAAAAAGTGTTAACAAGCCTCTTGGCCAAAAGATAATGTAAATCACCTGAGACCTTTTGTATACAAAATGATATACGGAAAGAATCTGGGTTGCGAACGCTACATAATTTTGTGTTACCCATTGATCTCCGTGTTTTATCAAAAGTATAAAAGGCCTTCTGAACAATAAAGGATGGGGGCCAGTTTCTCGAACTAGTCTCTCGGCCTGGTTTCTTGGGACTCTGGCTCCCCCCATGTCTCTCTCTCTCTCTTCTTCTCGCCCGTTCCCTCTCTCTGCTCTTTACTTTAACTTCAGGCTGAATCTCCATCTGGGGCCCGGAGGCTCGCCAGGTCTACTTACTTGCCCCGGCTGTTAAGACCCACACGAAAGGGAGCTTAAGGCGAGGCACCCTTAGATATTCAAGCGGGCGCCGGTGGCCCAACGTAGATGGTGCAAATTCCTTGTCTGGAATTTTATTGGCCTTCCGCGTAAACCAAGCTATTCAGCCCTCTTCCTCCATTTAATCTTCTTACTACACTATAGTTTCTTAATCTAATCTTACATTAATAAACAAACAAGTCTTTCCACGCCAACGCCGTCCACCCTTCGAATTTCCTGGATCCACCGGGGCTGGACCCCGGTAGGCACCGACTCAACACAAGGTCTTAGGCCCTGGCATGGACGGGAGAGGAATCCCGAGAGGCCCCCGAGCAACTCGCATGGGACTGGCCTTTCCTGAGGCCACCAGAGCGGGTCCCAGTGGTCCCCGTCGTAAGGCGAGAGCACGTACCACAACTCGAAAAAATCCAGGAGGTTCTCCCCTCCAGGGGAGATGAGGCCCATTTCCGCTGAGGCGTCTCGACTCTAAACACACCTAACCTCTGGAATTCCAAAGGATCCTTCACACCCTTGCTGCAACTCAAGAATTTCCCCAACATACCCGTCTCCACTCGAGAGGAAGCACGAGAGTCCCGGCCACATCCAGAGGAGCCCCGTTTCCGCCTCCAAGTTCGAGAGGTGGGATCCTTTTCCTGCGCGGTCGGGAAAGAATTCCCGGTGTTCCCGTCGCATCTCAAGAGGAGGCGCTGTCCACAGGAAAGGCGAGAGGAACTCCAGGGTCGTGCCACCATCCCCAGAGTCCCCCAGATGTCTCAGTCCATTCCAGGGAAACCTGTTTTCCCTGCACTGCCTCGACTTTCAAGCCGAGGATCGACTCACACCACGGTGGCACGTGGGACAGCCCTGTGGTAAAGCCTGGTGGGAAAGCCTCGAGGGAAAGCGACAGATGCTTTGATCCACGCGAAGGGAAGCGTGACACTGCTGCTTCTGGTCGGGAGGAAAGTACACGTGCATGCCCCCACTCGAGACGAGGACTGACTCCCCTGGGGAGACTCCAGAAGTACCCCAAGATCCATGTCAGCACTGGAGAGGAACCCTCACTTTACGGCACCGACTCCACAAAGGTCTTAGGCCCCAGCATCGACGGGAGAGGAATCCCGTGAGTCTCCCCGAGCAACTCGCATGGGGACTGGCCTTTCCTGAGGCCACCAGAGCGGGTCCCTGAGGTCCCCGTCTTAGGTCGAGAGCACCAGCAGCAACTTGAGAAAATCCAGGAGGTTCTCCCTTCCAGGCGAGATGAGGACCATTTCCGCTGAGGTGTCTCAAGGCTAATCACACCTTACCTCTGGAACTTCCAAAGGGTCCTTCACACCCTTGCTGCAACTCAATAAGATCCCCAACATACCCGTCTCCACTCGAGAGGAAGCACGAGAGTTCCGCCCACATCCAGAGGAGCCCCGTTTCCGCCTCCTAGCTCGAGAGGAGGGATCCTTTCCCTCAGTGATCGGGAAAGAGTTCCCAGTGTTCCCGGCGCATCTAAAGAGGAGGCGATCTCCACAGGAAAGGCGAGAGGAAATCCAGGGTCGGGCCACCATTTCCAGCGTCCCCCAGATGTCTCAGTCCATTCCAGGGAAACCTGTTTTCCCTGCACTGCCTCGACTTTCAAGACGAGGATCGACTCACACCACGGTGGCACATGGGACAGCCCTGTGGGAAAGCCTCGTTGGAAAGACTTGAGGGAAAGCCTCGTGGGAAAGCCTCGAGGGAAAGCCACAGTTGCTTTGATCAACCCGAAGGGAAGTGTGACACTGCTGCTACAGCTCGGGAGGAAAGCGCACGTGCATGCCCCCACTCGAGACGAGGACTGACTACCCTGAGGAGAGTCCAGAAGTACCCCAAGATCCACGTCAGCCCTGGAGAGGAATCCTCACTTTCCGGCACCGACTCCAAACAAGGTCTTAGGCCCCGGCATCGACGGGAGAGGAATCCCGAGAGGCCCCGAGTAACTAGCATGGGGACTGGCCTTTCCTGAGGCCATTAGAGCGGATCCCTGAGATCCCCGTCGTAAGTCGAGAGCACCTGCCGCAACTCGAGAAAATCCAGGAGGTTCTCCCCTCTAGGCGAGATGAGGCCCATTTCCTCTGAGGAGTCCCCATGTTAATCACATCTAAACTCTGGAACTTCCAAAACGTTCTTTCACATCCTTGCTGCAACAAAAGAAGTACCCCGACATACCCGTCTCCACTCGAGAGGAAGCACGAGAGTCCCGCCCACATCCAGAGGAGCCCCGTTTCCGCCTCATAGCTCGAGAGGGGGGATCCTTTCCCTGCGTGGTCGGGAAAGAATTTCTCGGCGTTCCCGTCGCATCTCAAGAGGGGACGCTTTACACAGGAAAGGCGTGAGGAACTCCAGGGTCGTTCCACCATTCCCAGAGTCCCCAGATGTCTCAGGCCATTCCAGGGAAACCTGTTTTCCCTGCACTGCCTCGACTTTCAAGCCGAGGATCGTCTCACACGACGGTGGCACGTGGGAGCAGCCCTGTGGGAAAGCCTCGTGGGGAAGTCTCATGGGAAAGCCTGGAGGGAAAGCCACAGATCCCTTGATCCACGCGAAGGGGAGCGTGACACTGCTGCTACAGCTCGGGAGGAAAGCACACGTGCATGCCCTTACTCGGGACAAGGACTGACTCCCCTGTGGAGTCTCCAGAAGTACCCCAAGATCCAAGTCAGCACTGGAGAGGAATTCTCAGGTTCCGGCACCGACTCCCCACAAGGTCTTAGGCCCCCGGCATCGATGGGAAAGGAATCCTGATAGGCCCCGAGCAACACGCATGGGACTGGCCTTTCCTGAGGCCACCAGAGCGGGTCCCTGAGGTCCCCGTCTTAACGCGAGAAACACCTGAGCAACTCAAAATGCAGGAGGTTCTCCCCTCCAGGGGAGATGAGGACCATTTCCTCTGAGGCTTCCCCAGGCTAATCACACATAACCTCTGGAACTTCCAAAGGGTCCTTCACACCCTTGCTGCAACTAAAGAAGTTCCCCGACATACCTGTCTCCACTCAAGAGGAAGCACGAGAGTCCCGCCCAATCCAGAGGAGCCCAGTTTCCGCCTCCAAGCTCGAGAAGAGGGATCCTTTCCCTGCGTCGTCGTGAAAGAATTCCCGGCGGTTGCGTCGCATCTCAAGAGGAGGCCTCTCTACAGGAAAGCCGAGAGGAACTCCAGGGTCATGCCACCATTCCCAGAGTCCCCCAGATGTCTCAGTCTATTCCAGGGAAACCTGTTTTCCCTGCACTGCCTCGACTTTCAAGCCGAGGATCCACTCACACCATGGTGGCACGGGGAACACCCTGTGGGAAAGCCTCGTGGGAAAGCCTCATGGGAAACCCTCGAGGGAAAGCCACAGATCCTTGATCAGCGAAGGGAAGCGTGACACTGCTGCTAAAGCTCGGGAGGAAAGCGCACTTGCATGCCCACACTCGAGACGAGGACTGACTCCCCTGGGGAGACTCCAGAAGTACCCCAAGGTCCATGTCAGCCCTGGAGAGGAATCCTCAGGTTCCGGCACGACTCCACGCAAGGGCTTAGGCCGGCATCAGGGGAGAGGAATACGAGAGGCCCGAGCAACTCGTATGGGGACCTGCTTTCCTGAGGCCACCAGAGCGGGTTCCTGATTTCCCCCGTCGTTAGTCAAGAGCACCTGCCGCAACTCGAGAAAATCCAGGAGGTTCTCCCTTCCAGGCGAGATGAGGCCCATTTCCGCTGAGGCGTCTCGAGGCTAATCACACAAACCTCTGGAACTTCCAAAGGGTCCTTCACACCCTTGCTGCAACTCAAGAAGTTCGCTGACATTACCGTCTCCACTCGAGAGGAAGCACGAGAGTCCCGCCCACATCTAGAGGAACCCCGTTTCCGCCTCCTAGCTCGAGAGGTGGGATCCTTTCCTGCATGGTCGGGAAAGAATTCCCGGCGTTCCCGTCGCATCTCAAGAGGAGGCGCCTCCACAGGAAAGGCGAGCGGAACTCCAGGGTCGTGCCACCATTCCCAGAGTCCCCAGATGTCTCAGTCCATTCCAGGGAAACTTTTTTCCCTACACTGCCTCGACTTTCAGGACGAGGATCGACTCACACCACGGTGGCACGTGGGACAGCCCTTTGGGAAAGCCTGGAGGGAAAGCCACAGATCCCTTGATCCACGCGAAGGGAACCATGACACTGCTGCTGCAGCTCGGGAGGAAAGCGCACGTGCATGCTCCCACTCGAGACAAGGACTGACTCCCTGGGGAGACTCCAGAAGTACTCCAAAATCCATGTCAGCACTGGAGAGGAAACCTCAGATTCCGGCACCGACTCCACACAAGTTCTTAGGCCCGGCACCGAAGGGAGAGGAATCCCGAGAGGTCCCCGTGCAACTTGCATGGGGACTGGCCTTTCCTGAGGCACCAGAGAGGGTCCCTGAGGGCCCCGTCGTAGGTCGAGAGCACCTGCCGCAACTTGAATAAATCCAGGAGGTTCTCCTTTCAGGCGAGATGAGGACCATTTCTGCTGAGACATCTCGAGCTAATCACACCTAACCTCTGGAAGTTACAAAGCGTCCTTCACACTCTTTCTGCAACTCAAAAGTTCCCCGACATACCC
>NW_017217957.1:0-12198 GCF_001704415.2 Capra hircus | reverse complement strand
TGTAGCAGCAGTCGCGCTTCCCTCGCCTGGATCAAGGGATCAGGGCTTTCCAAGGAGGCTTTCCCGCGAGGCTTTTCCCACGAGGCTTTCCCACAGGCTGTCCCACGTTGCCACCGTGGTGTGAGTCGATCCCTCGGATTGAAAGTCGAGGACACTGCAGGAAGACATTTCCCTGGAATGGACCGAGTCATCTGGGGTACTCTGGGAATGTGGCACGACCCTGGATTTCCTCTCGCCTTTCCGGTGGAGAGCGCCTCCTCTTAGATGCGAAGGAACGCCGGGAATTCTTTCCGACCACGCAGGGAGAGGATCCCTCCTCTCAAGCTAGGAGGCGGAAACGGGGCTCCTCTGGATGTGGGCGAGACTCTCATGCTTCCTCTCGAGTGGAGACGGTATGTCGGGGAACTTCTTGAGTTGCAGATATGGTGTGAAGGACCCTTTGTAAGTTTCAGATATTAGATGTGATTAGCCTCGAGACGCCCTCTGCGGAAAAGGGCCTCATCTTGCCTGGAGGGGGAGAACCTCCTGGATTTTCTCGAGTTGCCGCTGGTGCTCGCGACTTGTGACGGGGACCTCAGGGACCCGCTCTGGTGGCCTCAGGAAAGGCAAGTCCTCATGCGAGTTGCTCGGGGTCCTCTCAGGATTCCTCTCCCTTGATGCCGGGGCCTAAGATCTTGTGTGGAGTCGGTGCCGGGAACCTGAGGCATTCCTCTCCAGTGCTGACATGGATCTTGGGGGTACTTCTGGAGTCTCCCCAGGGGAGTCAGTCCTCGTCTCTAGTTGGGGCATGCACGTGCGCTTTCCTCCCTAGTTGCAGCAGCAGTGTCACGCTTCCCTTTCGCGTGGTTCAAGGGATCTATGGCTTTCCAAGGAGGCTTTCCACGAGGTTTCCCACGAGGCTTTCCCACAGGGGCTGTCCCACGTGCCCACCCGTGGTGTGACTCGATTCTCGGCTTGAAAGTCGAGGCAGTGCAGCGAAAACCAGTTTTCCCTGGAATGGACTGAGACATCTGGGGGAATCTGGGAAATGGTGACACGACCCTGGAGTTCCTCTCGCCTCTCCTGTGGGAGAGCGCCTCCTCTTGAGGTGCGACGGGAATTCCGGGAATTCCTTCCCGAACACGCAGGGAAAGGATCCCTCCTCTCGATCTAGGAGGCGGAAACGGGGCTCCTGTGGATGTGGGCGGGACTCTCGTGCTTCCTCTCGAGTGGAGACGTTTATTTCGGGGAACTTCTTGAGTTGCACCGAGGTTGTGAAGGACCTTTGACAGTTCCAGAGGTTACGTGTGATTAGCCTTGAGACCCCTCAGTGGAAATGGGCCTCATCTCGCCTGGCGGGGAGAACCTCCTGGATTTTCTCGAGTTGCGGCAGGTGCTCTCGACTTATGACCCGGCCTCAGGGACCCGCTCTGGTAGCATCAGGATAGGCCAGACCCCATGAGAGTTGCTGGGGGGCCACTCGGGATTCCTCTGCCGTCGATGCCGGTGCCTAAGACCTTGTGTGGAGTCGGTCGCCGAACCTGAGGATTCTACTCCAATGCAGTCATGGATCTTGTGGTACTTCTGGAGTCTCCCCAGGGGAGTCAGTCCTCGGCTAGAGTGGAGGCATGCACGTGCGCTTTCCTCCCGAGCTGAAGAAGCAGTGTCGCACTTCCCTTCTCGTGGATCAAGGGATCAGGGGCTTTCCCTCGAGGCTTTCCCACGAGGCTTTCCAACGAGGCTTTCCCACAGGGCTGTCCCACGTGCCACCGTGGTGTGAGTCGAACCTCGTCTTGAAAGTCGAGGCAGTGCAGGGAAAACAGGTTTCCCTGGAATGGACTGAGATATCTGGTTGTCTCTGGGAATGATGGCACGACCCTGGAGTTCCTCTCGCCTTTCCTGTGGAGAGCGCCTCCTCTTGAGATGCGACGGGAACGCCGGGAATTCTTTCCCGACCACGCAGGGAAAGGATCCCTCCTCTCGATCTAGGAGGCGGAAACGGGGCTCCTCTGGATGTGGCCGGGACTCTCGTGCTTCCTCTCAAGTGGAGACGGGTATGTCGAGGAAATTGTTAAGTTGCAGCAAGGGTGTGAAGGACCCTTTGGAAGTTCCAGAGGTTAGGTGTGATTAGCCTCGAGACGCCTCAGCGGAAATGGGCCTCATCTCGCCTGGAGGGGAGAACCTCCTGGATTTTCTCGAGTTGCAGCAGGTGCTCTCGACTTACGACGGGGACCTCAGGGACCCGCCCTGGTGGCCTCAGGAAAGGTCAAACCCCATGTGAGTTGCTCGGGTTCCTCTCGGGATTCCTCTCCCGTCTATGCCTGGGCATAAGATCTTGTGTGGAGTCGGTGCTGGAACCTGAGCATTCCTCTCCAGTGCTGACATGGATTTTCGGGTACCTCTGGAGTCTCCCCAGTGGAGTCAGTCCTCGTCTCGAGCGGGGGCATGCACGTGCGCTTTCTACCCGAGCTGTAGCAGCAGTGTCACGCTTCCCTTCGCGTGGATCAAGCGATCAGGGGCTTTCCCTCGAGGCTTTCCCAGGAGTCTTTCCCACTAGTCTTTCCCACAGGGCTGTGCCACGTGCCACTGTGGTGTGAGTCGATCCTCGGCTTGAAAGTCGAGGCAGTGGAGGGAAAACAGGTTTCCCTGGAATGGACTGAGACATCTGGGGGACTCTGGGATTGGTGGCACGACCATGGAGTTCCTCTCGCCTTTCCTCTGGAGAGCGCCACCTCTTGAGATGCGTCGGGAACGCCGGGAAATCTTTCTCGACCACGCAAGGAAAGGATCCGTCCTCTCGAGCTAGGAGGCGGAAACGGGGCTCCTCTGGATGTGAGCGGGACTCTCGTGCTTCCTCTCCAGTGGAGACGGGTATGTCGGGGAACTTCTTGAGTTGCAGCAAGGGTGTGAATGACCCTTTGGAAGTTCCAGAGGATAGGTGTGATTAGCCTCGAGACGCCTCTGCGGAAATGGGCCTCATCTCGCCTGGAGGGGAGAACCTCCTGGATTTTCTCGAGTTGCGGCAGGTGCTCTCGACTTACGACGGGGACCTCAGGGACCCGCTCTGGTGGCCTCAGGAAAGGCCAGTCCGCATGCGAGTTGCTCGGGGGCCTCTCGGGATTCCTCTCCCGTCGATGCCGGGGCCTAAGACCTTGTGTGGAGTCTGTGCCGGAACCTGAGGATTCTTCTCCAGTGCTGACATGGAACTTGGGCTACTTCTGGAGTCTCCACAGGGGAGTCTTTCGTCGTCTCGAGTGGGGGCATGCATGTGCGCTTTCCTCCCGAGCTGAAGCAGCAGATTCACGCTTCCCTTCCAGTGGATCAAGGGATCTGTGGCTATCCCTCGAGGCTTTCCAACGAGGCTTCCCACAGGTTTGTACCACGTGCCACCGTGGTGTGAGTCGTTCCTCGGCATGAAAGTCGAAGCAGTTCAGGGAAAACAGGTTTCCCTGGAATGGAATGAGACATCTGGGGGTCTCTGGGAATGGTGGCAAGACCCTGGAGTTCCTCTCGCCTTTCCTGTGGAGAGCGCCTCCTCTTGAGTTGCGACGGGAACACCGAGAATTTTTTACCGAACACACAAGGAAAGGGTCCCTTCCCTCGAGCTAGTAAGCATAAACGGGGCTCCTCTGGATGAGGGCGGGACACTCGTACTTCCTCTCGAGTGGAGACGGGTATGTCGGGGAACTTCTTGAGGTGCAGCAAGGGTGTGAAGGACCCTTTGGAAGTTCCAGAGGTTAGGTGTGATTAACATCGAGACGCCTCAGCGGAAATGGGCCTCATCTCGCCTGGCGCGGAGAACCTCCTGGATTTTCTAGAGTTGCGGCAGGTGCTGTCGACTTACGACGGGGACCTCAGGGACCTGCTCTGGTGGCCTTAGGAAAGGACAGTCCCCAAGCGAGTTGCATGGGGGCCTCTCGGGATTCCTCTCCCGTCGATGCCGGGGCCTAAGTCCTTGTGTGGAGTCCGTGCCGGAACCTGAGGATTCCTCTGCAGTGCTGACATGGATGTTGGGATACTTCTGGAGTCTCCCCAGGGGAGTCAGTCCTCGTCTCGAGTGGGGTCATGCACGTGCGCTTTCCTCCGGAGCTGTAGCAGCAGAGTCACACTTCCCTATGCGTGGATCAAAGCATCTGTGGCTTTCCCTCGAGGCTTTCCCATGAGGCTTTCCCACGAGGCTTTCCCCACGAGGCTTTCCCACAGGGCTGTCCGACATGCCAACCTGGTGTGAGTCGATCCTCGGTTGAATGTCGAAGCACTGCAGGGAAAACAGGTTTCCCTGGAATGGACTGAGACATCTGGGGGACTCTGGGAAAGGTGGCACGACCCTGGAGTTCCTCTCGCCTTTCCTGTGGAGAGCGCCTCCTCTTGAGATGCGACGGGAACGCCGGGATTTCTTTCCCGATGACGCAGGGAAAGGATCCCTCCTCTCGAGCTAGTAGGCAGAAACTGGGGCTCCTCTGGATGTGGGCGGGACTCTCGTGCTTCCTCTCGAATGGAGACGGTATGTCGGGGAACATCTTGAGTTGCAGCCAGGGTGTGAAGCACCGTTTGGAAGTTCCAGAGATTAGGTGTGATTAGCCTCGAGACGCCTCAGCAGAAATGGGCCTCATCTCGCCTGGAGGGGAGAACCTCCTGGATTTTCTCGAGTTGCGGCAGGTGCTCTCGACTTACGATGGAGACCTCAGGGACCCGCTCTGGTGGACACAGGAAAGGCCAGTCCCCATGGGAGTTGCTCCGGGGCCTCTCGGGATTCCTCTCCCGTCGATGCCGGGGCCTAAGACCTTGAGTGGAGTTGGTGCACCAACCTGAGGATTCCTCTCCAGTGCTGACATGGATCTTGGGCTACTTCTGGAGTCTCCCCAGGGGAGTCTTTCGTCGTCTAGAGTGGGGGCAGGCACGTGTGCTTTCCTCCCGAGCTGTAGCAGCAGTGTCACGCTTCCCTTCGCGTTGATCAAAGCAACTGTGGCTTTCCCTTGAGGCTTTCCCACGAGGCTTTCCCACAGGGCTGTCCCACGTGCCACCGTGGTGTGGGTCGATCCTCGGCTTGAAAGGCGAGGCAGTGCAGGGAAAACAGGTTTCCCTGGAATGGCCTGAGACATCTGGGGGACTCTGGGAATGGTGGCACGACCCTGGTGTTCCTCTCGCCTTTCCTGTGGAGATCGCCTCCTCTTTAGATGCGCCAGGAACACTGGGAACTGTTTCCCGATCACTGAGGGAAAGGATACCTCCTCTCTAGCAAGGAGGCGGAAACGGGGCTCCTCTGAATGTGGGTGGGACTCTCGTGCTTCCTCTCGAGTGGAGACGGTATGATGGGGATCTTCTTGAGTTGCAGCAAGGGTGTGAAGGACCCTTTGGAAGTTCCAGAGGTTAGGTGTGATTAGCCTTGAGACACCTCAGCGGAAATGGTCCTCATCTCGCCTGGAAGGGAGAACCTCCTGGATTTCCTCAAGTTGCTGCAGGTGCTCTCGACCTACGACGGGGACCTCAGGGACCCGCTCTGGTGGCCTCAGGAAAGGCCAGTCCCCATTCGAGTTGCTCGGGGAGACTCACGGGATTCCTCTCCCGTCGATGCTGGGGCCTAAGACCTTTGTGGAGTCGGTGCCGTAAAGTGAGGTTCCTCTCCAGTGCTGACATGAATCTTGGGCTACTTCTGGAGTCTCCCCAGGGGAGTCAGTCCTCGTCTCGAGTGGGGGCATGCACGTGTGCTTTCCTCCCGAGCTGAAGCAGCAGTGTCACGCTTCCCTTCGCGTGGATCAAAGCATCTGTGGCTTTCCCTCGAGGCTTTCCCAGGAGGCTTTCCCACGAGGCTTTCCCACGAGGCTTTCCGACAGGGCTGACCCACGTGTCACCGTTGTGTAAGTCGATCCTCGGCTTGAAAGTCGAGGCAGTGCAGGGAAAACAGTTTACCCTGGAATGGACTGAGACATCTGGGGGACTCTGGGAATGGTGGCACGACCCTGGAGTTCCTCTCGCCTTTCCTGTGGAGAGCGCCTCCTCTTGAGATGCGAGGGAAATGCCGGGAATTCTTTCCCGACCACGAGTGAAAGGATCCCTTCTCTCGAGCCATGAGGCGGAAACTAGGCTCCTCTGGATGTGGCGGGACTTTCGTGCTTCCTCTCGAGTGGAGACTGGTATGTCGGGGAACTTCTTGAATTGCAGCAAGGGTGTGAAGGACCCTTTGGAAGTTCCATAGGTTAGGTGTGATTAGCCTCGAGACGCCTTAGCGGAAATTGGCCTCATCTCGCCTGGAAGGGAGAACCTCCTGGATTTTCTCGAGATGCGGCAGGTGCTCTCGACTTACGACGGGGACCTCAGGGACCCGCTCTGGTGGCCTCGGGAAAGGCCAGTCCCCATGCGAGTTGCTAGGGGGCCTCTCAGGATTCCTCTCCCGTTGATGCTGGGGCCTAAGACCTTGCGTGAAGTCAGTGCCGGAAACTGACGATTCCTCTCCAGTGCTGACATGGATCTTGGGGTAATTCTGGAGTCTTCCCAGGGGAGTCAGTCCTCGTCTCGAGTGGGGGCATGCACGTGCGCTTTCCTCCCGAGCTGTAGCAGCAGTGTCACGCTTCCCTTCGCGTGGATCAAGGGATCTGTGGCTTTCCCTCGAGGCTTTCCCACGAGGCTTTCCCACAGGGCTGTCCCACGTGCCACCGTGTTGTAAGTCGATCCTCGGCTTGAAAGTCGAGGCAGTGCAGGGAAAACAGGTTTCCCTGGAATGGACTGAGACATCTGGGGGACTCTGGGAATGTGGCATGACCCTGGAGTTCCTCTCGCCTTTCCTGTGGAGAGCGCCTCCTCTTGAGATGCGACGGGAACACCGGGAATTCTTTCCCGACCACGCAGGGAACGGATCCCTCCTCTCAAGCTAGGAGGCGGAAACGGTGCTCCTGTGGATGTGGGCGGGACTCTCGTGCTTCCTCTCGAGTGGAGACGGGTATGTCGGGGAACTTCTTGAGTTGCAGCTAGGGTGTGAAGGACCCTTTGGAAGTTCCAGAGATTAGGTGTGAATAGCCTCGACACGCCTCAGCGGAAATGGGCCTCATCTCGCCTGGAGGAGAGAACCTCCTGGATTTTCTCGAGTTGCGGCAGGTGCTCTCGCCTTACCACGGGAACCCCTGGGACCCGCTCTGGTGGCCTCAGGAAAGACCAGTCTCCATGCGAGTTTCTCGGGGGCCTCTCGGGGTTCCTCTCCCGTCGATGCTGGGGCCTAAGACCTTCTGTGGAGTCAGTGCTGTAACCTGAGGATTCCTCTCCAGTTCTGACATGGATCTTGGGGTACTTCTGGAGTCTCCCCAGGGGAGTCAGTCCTCGTCTCGAGTGGGGCCATGCATGTGCGCTTTCCTCCCGAGCTGTAGCAGCAGTGTCGCGCTTCCCTTCGCCTGGATCAAGGGATCAGGGGCTTTCCAAGGAGGCTTTCCCGCGAGGCTTTCCCACGAGGCTTTCCCACAGGGCTGTCCCACGTGCCACCGTGGTGTGAGTCGATCCTCGGATTGAAAGTCGAGACACTGCAGGGAAGACAGTTTTCCCTGGAATGGACCGAGTCATCTGGGGTACTCTGGGAATGTGGCACGACCCTGGATTTCCTCTCGCCTTTCCGGTGGAGAGCGCCTCCTCTTGAGATGCGAAGGGAACGCCGGGAATTCTTTCCCGACCACGCAGGGAGAGGATCCCTCCTCTCAAGCTAGGAGGCGGAAACGGGGCTCCTCTGGATGTGGGCGAGACTCTCATGCTTCCTCTCGAGTGGAGACGGGTATGTCGGGGAACTTCTTGAGTTGCAGATATGGTGTGAAGGACCCTTTGTAAGTTTCAGATATTAGATGTGATTAGCCTCGAGACGCCTCTGCGGAAAAGGGCCTCATCTTGCCTGGAGGGGAGAACCTCCTGGATTTTCTCGAGTTGCCGCAGGTGCTCGCGACTTGTGACGGGGACCTCAGGGACCCGCTCTGGTGGCCTCAGGAAAGGCAAGTCCTCATGCGAGTTGCTCGGGGTCCTCTCAGGATTCCTCTCCCTTCGATGCCGGGGCCTAAGATCTTGTGTGGAGTCGGTGCCGGAACCTGAGCATTCCTCTCCAGTGCTGACATGGATCTTGGGGTACTTCTGGAGTCTCCCCAGGGGAGTCAGTCCTCGTCTCTAGTTGGGGCATGCACGTGCGCTTTCCTCCCTAGTTGCAGCAGCAGTGTCACGCTTCCCTTCGCGTGGTTCAAGGGATCTATGGCTTTCCAAGGAGGCTTTCCCACGAGGTTTTCCCACGAGGCTTTCCCACAGGGCTGTCCCACGTGCCACCGTGGTGTGACTCGATCCTCGGCTTGAAAGTCGAGGCAGTGCAGCGAAACCAGTTTTCCCTGGAATGGACTGAGACATCTGGGGGAATCTGGGAATGGTGACACGACCCTGGAGTTCCTCTCGCCTCTCCTGTGGAGAGCGCCTCCTCTTGAGGTGCGACGGGAATTCCGGGAATTCCTTCCCGAACACGCAGGGAAAGGATCCCTCCTCTCGATCTAGGAGGCGGAAACGGGGCTCCTGTGGATGTGGGCGGGACTCTCGTGCTTCCTCTCGAGTGGAGACGTTTATTTCGGGGAACTTCTTGAGTTGCACCGAGGTTGTGAAGGACCTTTGACAGTTCCAGAGGTTACGTGTGATTAGCCTTGAGACCCCTCAGTGGAAATGGCCTCATCTCGCCTGGCGGGGAGAACCTCCTGGATTTTCTCGAGTTGCGGCAGGTGCTCTCGACTTATGACCCGGCCTCAGGGACCCGCTCTGGTAGCATCAGGATAGGCCAGACCCCATGAGAGTTGCTGGGGGGCCACTCGGGATTCCTCTGCCGTCGATGCCGGTGCCTAAGACCTTGTGTGGAGTCGGTCGCCGAACCTGAGGATTCTACTCCAATGCAGTCATGGATCTTGTGGTACTTCTGGAGTATCCCCAGGGAGTCAGTCCTCGGCTAGAGTGGAGGCATGCACGTGCGCTTTCCTCCCGAGCTGAAGAAGCAGTGTCGCACTTCCCTTCTCGTGGATCAAGGGATCAGGGGCTTTCCCTCGAGGCTTTCCCACGAGGCTTTCCAACGAGGCTTTCCCACAGGGCTGTCCCACGTGCCACCGTGGTGTGAGTCGAACCTCGTCTTGAAAGTCGAGGCAGTGCAGGGAAAACAGGTTTCCCTGGAATGGACTGAGATATCTGGTTGTCTCTGGGAATGATGGCACGACCCTGGAGTTCCTCTCGCCTTTCCTGTGGAGAGCGCCTCCTCTTGAGATGCGACGGGAACGCCGGGAATTCTTTCCCGACCACGCAGGGAAAGGATCCCTCCTCTCGATCTAGGAGGCGGAAACGGGGCTCCTCTGGATGTGGCCGGGACTCTCGTGCTTCCTCTCAAGTGGAGACGGGTATGTCGAGGAAATTGTTAAGTTGCAGCAAGGGTGTGAAGGACCCTTTGGAAGTTCCAGAGGTTAGGTGTGATTAGCCTCGAGACGCCTCAGCGGAAATGGGCCTCATCTCGCCTGGAGGGAGAACCTCCTGGATTTTCTCGAGTTGCAGCAGGTGCTCTCGACTTACGACGGGGACCTCAGGGACCCGCCCTGGTGGCCTCAGGAAAGGTCAAACCCCATGTGAGTTGCTCGGGTTCCTCTCGGGATTCCTCTCCCGTCTATGCCTGGGCATAAGATCTTGTGTGGAGTCGGTGCTGGAACCTGAGCATTCCTCTCCAGTGCTGACATGGATTTTCGGGTACCTCTGGAGTCTCCCCAGTGGAGTCAGTCCTCGTCTCGAGCGGGGGCATGCACGTGCGCTTTCTACCCGAGCTGTAGCAGCAGTGTCACGCTTCCCTTCGCGTGGATCAAGCGATCAGGGGCTTTCCCTCGAGGCTTTCCCAGGAGTCTTTCCCACTAGTCTTTCCCACAGGGCTGTGCCACGTGCCACTGTGGTGTGAGTCGATCCTCGGCTTGAAAGTCGAGGCAGTGGAGGGAAAACAGGTTTCCCTGGAATGGACTGAGACATCTGGGGGACTCTGGGAATGTGGCACGACCCTGAAGTTCCTCTCGCCTTTCCTGTGGAGAGCGCCTCCTCTTGAGATGCGACGGGAATGCCGGGAATTATTTCCCGACCACGCAGGGAAAGGATCCCTCCTCTCGAGCTAGGAGGCGGAAACGGGGCTCCTCTGATTGTGGGCGGGACTCTCGTGCTTCCTCTCGAGTGGAGACGGGTATGTCGGGGGAACTTCTTGAGTTGCAGCAAGGTTGTGGAGGACCCTTTGTAAGTTCCAGAGGTTAGGTGTGATTAGCCTCGAGACGCCTCAGCGGAAATGGGCCTCATCTAGCCTGGAGCGGGGAACCTCCTGGATTTTCTCGAGTTGCGGCAGTTGCTCACGACTTACGACCGGGACCTCAGGGACCCGATCTGTTGGCCTCAGGAAAGGCCAGTCCCCATGCGAGTAGCTCGCGGGCCTCTCAGGATTCCTCTCCCGTCGGTGCAGGGGCCTAAGATCTTGTGTGAAGTGGGTGCCGGAACCTGAGGATTCCTCTCCAGTGCTGACATGGATCTTGGGTACTTCTGGAGTCTCCCCAGTGGAGTCAGTCCTCGTCTCGAGTGGGGGCATGCACGTGAGCATTCCTCCCGAGCTGTAGCACCAGTGTAACGCTTCCCTTCGCTTGGATCAAGGGATCTGTGGCTTTCCCTCGAGCTTTACCACAGGGCTGTCCCACGTGCCACCGTGGTGTGAGTCGATCTTCAGCATGAAAGTCGAGGCTGTGCAGGGAAAACAGGTTTCCCTGGAAAGGACTGAGACATCTGTGGGGACTCTGGGAATGGTGGCACGACCCTGGAGTTCCTCTCGCCTTTCCTGTGGAGAGCGCCTCCTCTTGAGATGCGACGGGAACGCCGGGAATTCTTTGCCGAACACGCAGGGAAAGGATCCCTCCTCTCGAGCTAGGAGGCGGAAACGGGGCTCCTCTGGATGTGGGCGGACTCTCGTGCTTCCTCTCGAGTGGAGATGGGCATCTTGGGGAACTTGTTGAGTTGCAGCAAGGTTGTGAAAGACCCTTTGGAAGTTCCAGAGGTTTGGTGTGATTAGTCTAGAGAGACCTCAGCGGAAATGGGCCTCATCTCGCCTGCAGGGGAGAACCTCCTGGATTTCCTCGAGTTGCGGCAGGTGCTCTCGACTTACGACGGGGACCTCAGGGACCCGCTCTGGTGGCCTCAGGAAAGGCCATTCCCCATGCGAGTTGCCCGGGGGCCTCTCGGGATTCCTCTCCCTTCGATGCCGGGGCCTAAGACCTTGTGTGGAGTCAGTGCCGGAACCTGAGGATTCCTCTCCAGTGCTGACATGGATCTTGGGGACTTCTGGAGTCTCCCCAGGGGAGTCAGTCCTCGTCTCGAGTGGGGGCATGCACGTGCGCTTTCCTCCCGAGCTGTAGGAGCAGTGTCGAGCTTCCAATTCAGGTGGATCAAGGGATCTGTGGCTTTCCCTCGAGGCTTTCCCACGAGGCTTTCCCACGAGGCTTTCCCAAAGGGCTGTCCCACGTGCCACCAAGGTGTGAGTCGATCCTCGTCTTGAAAGTCGAGGCAGTGCAGGAAAAACAGTTTTCCCTGGAATGGACGGAGACATATGGGGGACTCTGGAATGGTGGCACGACCCTGGAATTCCTCTCGCCTTTACTGTGGAGAGCGCCTCCTCTTGAGATGCGACGGGAACGCCGGGAATTCTTTCCCGACCACGCAGGAAAGGATCCCTCCTCTCGAGCTAGGAGGCGTAAACGGGCTCCTCTGGATGTGGGCGGGACTCTCGTGCTTCCTCTCGAGTGGAGACGGGAATTCGGGAACTTCTTGAGTTGCAGCAACGGTGTGATGGACCCTTTGGAAGTTCCAGAGGTTAGGTGTAAATAGCCTGGAGACGCCTCAGCGGAAATGGGCCTCATCTCGCCTGGAGGGGAGAACCTCCTGGATTTTCTCGAGTTGCAGCAGGTGCTCTCCACTTAGGACGGGACCTCAGGGACCCGCTCTGGTGGCCACAGAAAAGGCCGGGTCCCCATGCGAGTTGCTCGGGGGACTCTCGGGATTCCTCTCCCGTCGATGCCGGGGCCTAAGACCTTGTGTGGAGTCAGTGCCGGAACCTGAGGATTCCTCTCCAGTGCTGACATGGATCTTGGAGGTACTTCTGGAGTCTCCCCAGGGGAGTCAGTCCTCGTCTCGAGTGGGGGAATGCACTGCTCTTTCCTCCCGAGCTGT